>NC_134691.1:128941290-129068790 GCF_050947455.1 Rhinoderma darwinii | reverse complement strand
TGTAGGACCTATGGGTGTAACCCATATGGGAATATTTGAAACCCAAAAGAAATTAAAAGAATTACTTAAACGAAGGATGCGAGTATGGTGGAATAAGGTGGCCTTAGAGCAATATCTTACTAAGGACCTGATCCCCAGAGGCCTGCGGGTACAAGTTTTTCCCTCCTTCACTTTTGATGACACCATGTTTCGGTCTCGATGGGAAGAGGCATGCAAATCCTGCTCACGGACGTTCATTGAGCTCTTGATTGGTTGGGATAAGCAGCAGTTGGAGGAAATTGAAAAGCTGATATTGCCTTTACAGGAGAAAGTGAAAACGGAACTCACTTCAGACCTTCTTTCCAAATTCGAACATGAATTGAGCCTTGAATATACAAAATGGGAGAATGACATTAAAGAACTCAAATCCAAGAAGTACCAGCGTTATTTGATGGACTTCCAGGAACAAAGGGTGTACAAGTGGCAAAGACGTGGTGTCAATACGATGTCACGTTCCGAATCCCTGTCTTCACTGGATAGTGCAACGTCTGGGGCATCTCAGGGGAGCCAACCTATGAAAACTAGGAGATATGAAACCAGACGTAATCCCACAAAAAGAAAGTTCAACCCTTTGGATGACAATGTAGGAGGTGAACTTAAGGTAATCAACCTCTCAGATATAGTATTTACTCCTAGTCAAATCTCAGTGCTCTCCTTGGGTCTGTCATTCTGTCCTGTGACAGGCTTTGATGATTTTCTAGCCATCAAGGATGTGTTTCTGTTTGCACGCAAACTTATATACAAAAAGTATCACTCTAAAAATGAACCTCATCATCTCTTTACAGCACAGGAGGAATTGGAAGCGGTCCGGGCGCTAGAATCTCTACTCCAGGAGCAAGAAGTCAGTAATGGTAGGTTTCCAGATACCATTCGCCCTAGGTCCACCACATTTCCTCCCTTGTCACTAAATCCATCGGTGGAGATGTTCGTCAGAATGGTGGTTGACGAGCTTCGGAAGTTGCCACAGGATCGTGGCTATGATAATTTATCTTGGGCCCAGCGAAAGGCTTTACGTGAGCTTAAGCAGATGAAGGGCATTGTGTTTAAACCGGCTGACAAGGGTGGAAATGTGGTGATATGGCCTATTGAGATGTACGAATCAGAGGCATATCGGCAATTACGGGATGTGGAGTGTTACAAGCGTTTGACATATAACCCGACTACTGACTTCAAAGGACAGTTGGATGCGATACTAATGGAAGCTTGTGATAATAACATCATCACTAAAAAAATCATGGATGGGCTCACTGTGAAGTTTCCCATCACTCCCACACTATACCTCCTACCAAAGGTACATAAAGATCATAAGAAACCACCAGGCCGGACTATTGTGTCAGGATGTGGGAGTTTGTGTGAGTCTATCTGTCGCTTCCTGGATTTTTATCTCCGTCCATGCGTCGAGAATCTACAATCATATGTGAGGGATTCTACGGACGTGTTGAAACGCCTAGATGGGGTGACCATTGAGCAGGATATGTATTTGGTATCCTGTGATGTGGAATCCCTGTACACCTGTATTGACCACGAGTTAGGGCTGCGAGCTATTCAATACTTCTTAGGCCCATGTGATCACGATTGTGAATTGGTCCAATTTCTGATCCTCCTTTTGCGTTTTGTCCTTGAGCATAATTATTTTGTGTTCAGGGACAAACACTATTTACAACTTCGGGGGACGGCAATGGGTGCCACCTGTGCACCTTCATATGCAAATTTATTTTTGGGCTACTGGGAACAGGAAATTGTACGGGAGGCCATGGATATGGTGTCTGGATGTGTTGTTAGTTGGATGCGTTTTATCGATGACATCCTTTTTATTTGGCAGGGTACGCGTGCAGACCTTGATCAGTTTGTATCCATTTTGAACAACAACACACAGAACATCAAATTAACGAGTAAGATCAGTCAAACCAACATGGATTTTTTGGATATCAAAATGACAGTACAAGATACAGGTAAGCTCAGCACCACCATTTTCCGTAAGGAAACTTCTGTAAATTCTCTCCTACATGCATCGTCCTTTCATCCCTCTCATGTTATACGGGCTATCCCTACGGGGCAATTCCTGAGGGCCAGACGTGTATGTGACTCCGATTCTAATTTTGAAAGAGAATCACAATGTCTGAGGACCCGCTTCATACAACGAGGGTATCCTAAAAAGGATATCGAGAAGGGATATCATAGGGCTTGTCACAGTAATAGGAATAATCTGCTTACTCAACAAAAACGTAAGAACACGGATGATATAGTGAGACTTATTACTCCATACAACTCGCAATGGATGGAGATAAGAAATATTGTGACTCGCTTTTGGCCAATTCTGCTCACGGATCCAGATTTGAAAAAACATCTACCCCCGAAGCCCCAACTTACAGCCAAAAGAAGTAAAACCTTGGGTGACCACTTAGTTCGGAGTCACTATAGTGCTCCTAGTCCCAAAACCTATCTTTTTGGCTCTAAAGGGCCGACGTGGGGATCTTTCTCTTGTGGTCATTGCTCTATTTGCAAATTGATTGTGAAAACTGATACATTCACTGATTCTGAAAAGAAAAGAAGTTTTAAAATTGTACACTTCATCAATTGCAGTACTACTGGTGTAGTGTACATGGCAACATGTCCATGTGGCCTGTCTTATGTAGGCATGACCACAAGAGAACTTAAAATGCGAATTCAAGAACACGTGAGGGACATTAAAAAGGCTGGAACAATAGAGGGTAACAACTAGGAAGAAATCGATAAATTGAAATCTATCCCCCGACATTTCCGCGATTTTCACAATAACAAGTGGCAGGATTTAAAGGTTCATGGCATCGACAAAATTATTGTTGGATCACGTGGAGGAGATACTTTCCGTAAATTAGAACGGATCGAATGTAAATGGATCACAAAATTGAAGACTAGCGCGCCTCTGGGGCTCAATGAGAAAATGTCCTTCGCTTCCTTCCTATAACAATATTTTCTTTTTGGGTCCTATAGCATCATTATCTTTTAACTTTTTAAACCTGTATATATTTGACTGGTATGGTTGGACTGTGCTGTTAATAATTGGTGGGCTTGTCGGTTTAAGCATTATTGCGTTTTGGCTGTATCCATATTTGGTGGCATTTTTAACATCATCATTTTTGTCTTTTTATAGGGGCCATACGATCTGTATTTATTGGGCTGAATAGAATACCAAGTATCACATATTATATCTCAGAATAATGTTTTTGGTTGGACTCTATTCAACAATACGTTTTGAACATACTCTAAATTTTGATCATTTTTTAGCTCTTTTCATGGGGTACTTATTTTTATTCGTGTGTTTGTGCACACACTGCACACATATTTATTATACATTATTTATTATCCACTTTATATATCCTTATATAAATTTTGTCATCACACTTGGTATGTTGTATATATATATATTTTTTTTATATTTATATTTTTATTTATTCACATTTATGTTTACACATATTCACTCAATATATTTATATATATATTTTACACGCTTGTTATTTATATACATGCTAACAATAAAATCACATATGTCTTATCATTATAAATTTTTTTGAGCATATTAGAACATATCACATTGTACATCTGTTACATTATTGTATGTATTATTTATATTAATAAATAGAATTGTATTTTAACTGTGATTTTGTCACGTGTGTTTCACTTTATTTATTTTGTTTTTTATTTTATCACCACACTGTGCACGTGTGTTCACTCACTTCTCACTATCATTTATTATTATTTTTTATGAAATAATATTCTTTCATAAATTGTTTCCCCGGTTTACTATATGTTATATATATTTATTTTTGTATATATATAAGTCAATATATGGTCTTTTTTGTATTGATGGTTTTATGAAATGACAGTATGACACTATGTTTGATGTATTATCAAATTATGTATATTTTTTCTATATATGTATTATTGCTTATATTTTGAGACATTAGAGTTCCATTGTATATTTATATTCTGTTTCTCACATAAAAAATCGGATCGTGATACATATGCCCTATACTGGTTCTTGCCATATAAGTTGATCTCGTATTGTCCTTGCCCATACTTAAAATAGCCACTATGATGTGATACGTCATATATAAGCTATTACATCTGTTGTCTGCGGCGCTTGCGGTCTGATGCGCACGCGCATGCGCGTTTACATTCCTTGAGACGTACACTGGACATTTGCAATGGTGGTGTTTGCTGCTTACCGATCAGCATTCAGGTAACTTTAGACATGCTGATTCACCAATGTAGAACACCTGGTACATTTCAGGTGTTCAGCATTGGGGATTTGAGAATGTCGTGCTGCTATTTGCTATCTCTGAATAAACCTCTCCCACCACTGAGTATAAATACAACGCCGGTCACCTTACTAGTCAGTACCCCTTGAAAAAGCTACCGCGAAACGTGCGTCGGGGTTCTTGCTGTGGAGCTCATTTTTGGCTTGATATGCAATACACGGGTTGGTATGGCTTCTGGGACCTACTCTGATTTTTGGTGATACCCTGGTCTCTATACCACTTTATTTACACTGAGATTTCAGTGTTAGCTACAAGTCTCTCGTGTATACTATTTTTTACAGGGTCTGTATTACATTGTTCTGTTTCAGCATGCTTTTTGGAGACACATTTTGTGGTGTCGGTTATCCTTGTATTGTACATTTATAGCATGACTGTCATAGTGACCCTGTCTGGTATTATTGAATGTTGAATATAGGCCATTCTGAGTAGCCTCATGTTCTCCACATTGTATATTTTAATTGTCTGTGGTTTTTAGGTCCTGATGGCCAACATGTTCTTATGTATATTGTAATAAAGAATTTATATTTTTTGCAAGTTACTTACTGTACTTGGTGTCATTATTTTTCCCTTTTGGGAGATTTGATTTGTCTTCACATACAGTTATAGGTATTTATTAAGTAAGAAATGGACCTGGGATATTACGGTCCGATTTCTCGTATTAATTCGGATGCTAAGATCCTTGCGAAAATTCTTGCAGGAAGGTTGGTTAGGAATATATCTTCTATTGTAGGGATGGATCAGTGTGGGTTTATGTCCAATGAATCCACAAATACCAACATTAGGCGTATTTATGAAAATCTGCAAATGGATCTGGGAGGAGGGAGGGGTTCTCGCACCATACGGTCATTGGATGTTAAAGCATTTGACAGGTTGGAGTGGCCCGTTTTGTGGCAGACCTTGAATAGAGTCGGTTTAGGAAAATATTTTTTACGGTGGTTGAAGATTTTGTATAGGGCGCCTAGAGCAAGAGTTCTTGTAAATCAAGGCTGACAGAAGGGTTTGCCTTAAGTCGTGGTCCACGGCAGGGATGTCCTCTCTCTCCCCTCATCTTTGCATTGCATTTGGAGCCACTCACTGCAAGGATTCGTGAGGATAAAGAGATAATTGGCTTTGGATGTCGGGGGAGAGAGGATAATATCGCACTATATGTGGACGACATTTTATTATTTTTGGAAAATACTGCAGAAACCTTTCCTAGGGCTACTGTTGAGATACAGAGTTTTGGAAAAATGTTGGGATTGGAAATTAATTGGCAAAAGACAATTTTGTTTCCTATACATCAGGGGGAATATTACCCGGGGATAAGGGTGTTAGAACCAGAGAAGTCATTTAGGTATCTTGGCATCTAAGTTTCCAGAGATATAGGACAATACGAAACATTAAATGTCAGCCCAGTTATTAATAATATAAGGAAAATAATTAAGATATGGAATAAATTACCCTTTTCCATGGCAGACCGTATAGCTATAACTAAGATGATTGTGTTAACTCTGCTGTTGTACTCGTTGACTAGCAGTCCAATCTGGATTGGAGAAAAAACATTTAAAACTATTGAAAGCCAAGGGAGACAGGAGATTGTTAAGTCTAATAGGGGTTCCCTTCAAAATATACTTGAGATACTTGAATCTGGTCAATTAAGAGATAAGAATTGTTAGGATTCTCCGATAATACACATGATTTCTGAACTATGGGTCAAAATAAAAAAAATAAAAAATATGGGGGAGCACTGAGTTTCATGCCATTGTTCAGCAATGTTAATATATGAAAGGTTAATAAAATATCTGATTGGCATGGATGGTCCAAATATCGACTTAGGTTGGTTAGCCATTTTTTTAATGGAAAACTGAAAGAGTGGGATACACTGATTAAAGAATTTAATATACCTTCACATATGACATTTAAGTCATTTCAAATATATCACACGGTGATTGCGACAATGGATAAAACTTACTTTGCTCCTTCTTGAGTCTTCAGATTTATTATGGAATTTATATCAGCTAGGGTGACAAAGAGGTTTACTATCTCTAATTTATAAGAAACTAAAAGCAGGTGCGTAGCTAGGGGGGCAGGCGGGGCATGTGCCCCAGGCGCAACTTAGAGGGGGGCGCAAATGATCAGTGTTGGTGGCCTGCCTTCTAGGTGAGCTTCTGTCCTCAGGTGCAGGGCACAGCAGCTAAGAACTGCCGCCCGACTGTAACAGCAGCTGTAGTCGGTGCTGCTAACAAATCTCCCCCTCTAGCCCCCCTCCCTACTCTTTACACCGCTCCTCGCGCTGCTGCTATCAGTCGGGACTAGAGGGAGGGGGAGGGGAGACTGTCTGCGGCACTGTGTCGGGCCATCAAGCTGCAGAACTCCCTTCACAATTATCCTACATAAAAGGTAAGTGCATGTGTGTTTACAATGTGTACTTTATATGTGTACATGTGTATATATAGTGTATGTGATGTGTACATGTGTGTATATATAGTGTATGTGATGTGTACATGTGTATATATAGTGTATGTGATGTGCACATGTGTGTATATATAGTGTATGTGATGTGTACATGTGTGTATATATAGTGTCTGATGTGTTCATGTGTGTATATATAGTGTATGTGATGTGTACATGTGTATATATAGTGTGTGATGTGTTTATGTGTGTATATATAGTGTATGTGATGTGTACATGTGTATATATAGTGTATGTGATGTGGACATGTGTATATATAGTGTGTGATGTGTTCATGTGTGTATATATAGTGTATGTGATGAGTACATGTGTATATATAGTGTGTGATGTGTTCATGTGTGTATATATAGTGTATGTGATGTGTACATGTGTGTATATATAGTGTGTGATGTGTTCATGTGTGTTTGTATATATAGTGTATGTGATGTGTACATGTGTATATATAGTGTGTGATGTGTTCATGTGTGTATATATAGTGTGTGATGTGTTCATGTGTGTATGTATATATAGTGTGTGATGTGTACGTGTTCATGTGTGTTCATGTGTGCCTATGACTTTCAACGGAATTGCTGCAGAAATTTTCTGCAGCAATTCTGTTGTGTGTGTGGACAAACCCTAAATCCGCAGTATAAGGGCTTCTCCACATGTATTGGAATTGCTACAGAAAATGGTGCGGATTTTGCTGCATTTTTCACAATGCTGGGTGATAGTGACATCTCTGAAAAACGCAGCAATTCAGTCCACTTTCCGCAGCAGGTATTGACATGCTACGGTACGAAAAATATGTACCACAGGTCAATTTCTAGTCAAACATTTTACGCAGCGTGTGGATGGGATTTGATAAGTATCACCCACTTTGCTGCTTTCAGGAGAAAACAGCACCGTAATTTCAGCCGTAATGGCATGTGCAGGCGTCTTTTGCTGCGTCCATTACAGACGTAATTGGAGCTGTTTTTCCATTGTGTCAATGGAAAACGGCTCCAATTACGTCTGAAGAAGTGACAGGCACTTCTTTGACGTGGGCGTCTTTTTTACGCGCTGCCTTTTGACAGCGGCGCGTAAAAAAAATGACCGTCGGCACAGCACATCGTAAAACCCATTCAAATGAATGGCCAGATGTTTGCTGCCGCTTTTGAGCCGTATTTTCGGACGTAATTCGGGGCTAAAACGCCCGAATTACGTCCGTAAATAGTGTGTGTGAACCCAGCCTAACAATCATTTAAAAACTGCACCGACTTTTAGTAAAACTGCATGTGCTGTGTGTTTTACTGGGCAATGGTTGTTACGATCTGATTGTTTGCATTAAAGGTTATGTACACCTTTGAAAGGGATTTTTTTTTTTTTAAATGTCAGTCAGTGTGTTTTGTGCAACTTTATAATTCGTTTTTATTAAAAAAATCTTTTAACTTTTTGAGATACAGCTGCTCTGTATCCTGTATACAGAGCAGCTGTATCTTACGCTGAATCCTGAACTTGTCAGGTCTGTGCGACTGACGGGTTCAGTGTCAGTGGGTCCTGTGTGTCTCCGACACGCTGGATCCACCTGTAATACATCACATCTAAGTTAGATGTGATAGATTACAGGTGGATACAGTCGACTACTGGATTAACTGATGTGATATTAAGTATGTTTGGATCATATTCAATGTATGTTTAGATTAAGAAAAATAAAAGTAAGGGGAAAAAAATGGCGGCTTTAATTTAAAGAGCTTGAAAGGGGTTGGATGAAATCCTAGAAGACATCAGAGAATCAGACCCGAGTTTTCAGATGGACAGAGTTTTTAAAAGGACGGCCAATTCTAGTAAATCGGACATGAAAAGAATTTTGGAAAATTCGCTCTCAATAGTGCCCATGTTTCAGGGAAAATAAACAAACCCCTAGATTGTAATCCCAGACAACTCTCTGATATGAATATTGTCAGAAATTTCTGAAAATTGTATGTACATACACAGACTGTACATTATATTAATTTTAAACTGAGCTAAATATGCAATAAATAAGAAACTTTTAATGTGAAGCTACAGTTGCAAGAAGAAGTTAGTGAACCCTTGAAATTAATAAACTGTAGATCCCCCTTTAGCAGCAATAACCTCCACCATCTGTTTCCAGTAGCTGCAAGTAAGATTTGCACAATGTTGATGTGAAGTTTTGGACCATACCTCCCTGCAAATGTGTTTCAGTTCATCAATATTTCTGTGATACCTTGCATGCACAGTCCTCTTCAGGTCATGCCACAGCAATTTTATAGGTTTAAGGTCAGGACTCTCACTTGGCCATTCCAAAAAATGTTCCTTTTCAACCATTCTTTAGTTGAGTTACTTATATACTTTAAGTCATTGTCTTGTTGCATCACCCAACATCTCTTCAGCTCGATGCCAAGGACCGCTGCCCTTACAGTCTCCTGTAAAATGTTTTGAGACACCTTTGAATTTATTGTGTCCTCAATTATAGCAAGGCGTTCAGGCCTTGAGGCAGCGAACCAGCGCGAAACCATGATGCTCCCTCCACCATGCCTTACGTTTGGGAGGACGTTTTGCTGTTGGTGTACAGTGTTTTTTTTTTCCATCAAACATAGCATTGTGCATTTGTGCTAAAAAGTTCCACTTTTGTCTCTGTTCGTAAAACATTTTGTCAGAAGCATTGTGAAACATCCAGGTGGTCAAGGGAAAACTTGAGATGGGCCACAATGTCTTTTTTGGACAGCAGCATTTTCCTTTGAGGTGTCCATGAATACCATTCTTGTTCAGTGTTTTTCTAATAGTGGACATATGAACAGAGGTTTTTGCAGTTTGTAGCTTCTTCAGAAGGTCTTTGGTTGTTACTCTTGGGTTCGACATCAGCTCTTTTAGGATTGCCTATTATGCTCTTGGAGTAATCTTAGGAGAGTAGCAACAGTCCTAATTTTTTTCAATTTGTAGACAATTTGTCTAACTGTAAATTGTTGTACACCCAGGTTTTTAGAAATGCCTTTGTAGCCTTTTACAGCTTCATGTGTTTCTATAACATGTCTTCTGAGATATTCTGAAAGTTGTTTGTCTCGAGACATGATTCACACTAAACAATCTTTCTTGAGAAGAACAGATTTGTCAGTAACCAAGATTTGTGTGACTTTATTAAAATGGGCAAAGAACCTGTGAAACCCACACTTCCAGATTCATCTCCTTAATTAAAACACCTTTTGCCAATTAGCCAAGTCATTAACACAGAGGATCATTCACTTTTTCTCCCTGAACTGTGTTTATTTACACAATGTGCTTATAGAAGACATGAACAGTACAACTGCGTGTTATTAATTCATTTTGATTGTGCTTGTCTCTTATTGTAACCACATTTTATTACTAATTAATCCAAAAACCCAGGTAATTTCAAAGGATTCACTTACGTTTTCTTGCAACTGATGAGTAAAACTATTAGTGTGTTATTTGTTTAGTTACATTGTGTTTGTCTATAATTGTGACTTATATAACAATCAGACCACAATTTATTAGTAACCAATGCAAAAATCCAGGTGATTTCAAAGGGTTCATTTACTTTTTCTTGCAACTGATCAAATTAACTTGTTTAGCAAAACTGTCAAAAAATATTTTACATATCAAAAGAATTGTTGAGTTTAATTTTTTTTCTGCATTGTGCTTAATCTTAACCTATTTTTGCCATAGGTTAAATACTTTTGCTGCCAAAACAAACTACACATATTATTAAAACTTCATGCTGTTTAAATTCAGATGTTTGGCATTAATGGAGAAAATGGAATTGTTTCTACAAAGGATTTCTTCCTTGAATGTAAATTAGCACCCGAACAAAGGACCATTGTGCATACATAATTATAATATTAGTGAACTTGCTGTTAAGTGAGGAAAAGTAATGTTTGGTAATATATTTTACATACACTAAATATTATTGCTCATTTAACAGCACTTTGTGCATGCAGGTTATAACACCAGATCAATTTCATGTCTGGCTTATTTCACCAGTATTATAGAAAAGGTATTATTTAGCTAACAGACACTGATTCATTTTACGGAACCAAAATATGAAGCAATAATTAATTATTCTTCTCAACTATAAATCAGAATAAGTAATTTCCAATTCTGCTTATTGTAATAAAACACAACATTTTATATATATATATATATATATATATATATATATATATATATATATATATATATATATATATATATATATAAATCCTGCAGCACTCCAGGTATGGCAAAAAAAAAAGTGGTTTATTTCAAACAACACACAGGATGCAATGTTTCTGCCCAACCTTAGGACCTTTTTCATAGTGATAACAGTGGTATAGTGGTGTATCATTTACATAATGAACCATCAATAAAGAATTGTACACACTTTAAAATCCATAAGAGTACATAATAAACACAGTTCGTTAGATGTGTCCGCAATAGAAGTGTATATGTGACAAATACATAATGTAAAAACCACAATCCAACATTAAACTTGATTATTGTTTAATCAAACATGCAAAAACGTGTGTTTGAGTTAGGACTTTAGAGCCACTCACCAATCAGGACTGCGATATGTAAATCCGTAGTGGTATGCTATCAATATCAAAAACCATGCTCTCGTTAATTGCATGACGTTCCTGTCACGTCAGTGCGCATGTCCGTAATCTTGACCGAAGTAGATAGCTGTAATGCAACCACATGAAACACAAGTTACTGCGCAGACACCGGAAGTGGTAAGTATCATTGTAAGTAACTTCGTATAATCTCAAGTGGTGAAGAATCTCATACGTTCACTTAATGCAGAATTCGGCTGTAAGGGGAAGGATAATTATCCTAGTTTCAATTATGACGGTTCATGAATAGAAAGAGAAGAAATATAAACGGTTCTTTTCTGAGCTTACGTGCGCGGATTGCATACTCGTCAGACATGATTGTACAAACTGTCCCACACGTGGACCCAGGATTCCCGATTCACCGTTACGTGTATCGTGGTAACCAAAGTCAGGACCTGTATGCTAACCTGTCACATTTTTATGTATCAGGTCTACTATACAGTACCCTATACACCGTGTATCGGAACAGAGGTTCCGCTTACAAAGCGATTCAACTTATATGTGGCGAATGACAAGCGATAAACCTGACATCTAACTCAATATTTTTTCTTCCACTTTCTAGAGAATATACAGAATTAGAAAAAATAATAATAATAATAAAACAATACTATAAGAACCCCTGACAGTCAAATTAAACTAATATATGCAGGAACTATATATTATATAAACCACATTTGACATAATGTATAGAAGTATCCATCGTTGGTAAGTGGTCCCGAATTCCCACTATTCTCTCTACAGAAAGAAAAGAACAGTAAGTTACATTTTTTTTAGAGAGATGAACATTACAGTCACATAAGCAATGTATCATATTAATTAACCCCTTCCCGCCGCAGCCCTTTTTCAGATTTTAATTTTCGTTTTTTCCTCCCCACCTTCCAAAAGCCATAATGTCTTTATTTTTCCGTCGATATAGTCCTATGAGGGCTTTATTTTTGCGGGATGAGTTGTAGTTTTTTGTAGTACTATTTATTTTGCCATATAATGTACTAGGATACGGGAAAAAATTATTTGTGGGGTAGAAAATGAAGAAAAACAATGATTCCTCCATGGTTTTTTGCGTGCCGTTTTTACGGAATTCACTGTGCAATTAAAACAACATGTTAACTTTATTCTGTGGGTCAATACGATTACGGCAATACCAAATATATATAGTTTTATCTATATTTTACTACTTTTACAAGTAAAACCTAAGTGTAAAAAAGAAAATGTATTTTGTGTCGCCAAATTCCGAGAGCCGTAACTTTTTTATTTTTACGTCGATTAAGTGTTATGAGGGATTATTTTTTGCGGGATACGCTGTCGTTTTTAATAATACGATTTTTGTGTACATGCAACATTTTGATCACTTTTTATTACATTTTTTGTGGGAGATTAGGTGACCAAAACGATTCTGGCGTTTACAATTTTTTTTACGGCGCTCACCGTGCGGGTTAAATAATGATATATTGTAATAGTTCAGACTTTTATGGATGCGGCGATACCAGATATGTTTATTTATTTTTTTTTTTTACTATGCTCTAGGGGAAAATGGGAAAAGGGTTTTTTTTTGAGCTTTTAATTTTTCACAATTTTTTTTACATAAAAAAAAGCTTTGTTTAACTCATTTTTACTTTTTTTATTAGTCCCCCTAGGGTACTTCAACCAGCGATCGTTAGATTGCTTGCACGATATACAGCAATTCTAATGTATTGCCGTATATCGTGATTCTGACAGGCAACTATTAAGCAGGGCTTAATAGGCGCACAAAGATGGCGGACCTTGGGGACTTCATTAGGCCCCCAGGCAGCCATAGCAATCATCTCCCCCCCTCGCAATTGCATTGCAGGGGGTGTGATGAGCTGTTATAGGGGGTCGCCCTCCTCTTTCTAACGATTTAAATACAGCAGAGGAAGCGTAATCTCACGATATTACGCAGTAAATGACAGGTTACAACGAGATTACGCATCCTCTGCTGTAACTACCACAGACAGAGTAACGAACTGCAGAATGTCTATTCACTGTCTAAACACTTCAGCATTGTTAATGTGTTAGTATAAGACAGCACATAGCGATTAAAAGGATCCCTATGTGCTGCCTAAATGAATGAAGAGGAGTGCATGACGCTGCTTGGTCAGCGTCATATACTCCTCTGTACAACGCCCACTTGGTCTAAAGTAAAAACACGCCCACTTGGGCATTAAGCAACTCATTAGCATAAATCTAAAATTGCTAATAAAGTGGTGAAAATAGATCGTTTTTTTTTAATAAAAAGCACTTCTGTCATCTACATTATAGCGCCCATCTCCTTATGTAGGAGATAGGGCACTTATAATGTGGTGACAGAGCCTCTTTAAGGATCTTAGACACATCTCCACTGTAGTCATTATAAGTTGAAACTAATGGAATACGTTTTCTAATTTTTGGTTCTCGTGGCTTACCAATCAAATTCCTCGTAGATGTTAATTTATTTTTTTCATTTTGTGTCTGTAGCAATTTTCTGGGATAACCTCTCTGTGAAAAATTGGACATCATTTGATTCAAGACCTGATCTAACTTAATCTTATCGTCCACGATACGCTTTGTCTTAAGCATTTCGCAATAAGGCAATCAACGTGTCATTCTTTTAGGATGGCAACTTTTGTATCTAAGAGTGTTATGGTCTGTTTGTTTGGTAAAAAGGTTGGTTTTAAAAACCCCATCCTCAATATATATCAGGACATGCAAAAATTGAATATTTTCATTAGAATGAGAAATAGTAAATTGTATATCAGGATCAATCCTGTTGAGAAATGCATGGAAACTCAAGAGTGACTCCACCGTATCTGTCCAGATGAGGAAGATGTCATCTATGTATCACCACCAGCACAAAACATAAGAGAAGTGGTGGTATACATAGATCGACATCTCCTCTATTATGTCAACAAAAATGTTTGCATAATGGGTGCCATATTGAAACCCATGGCCGTTCCTCTATGCTATGTGTAAAATGTATCGTCAAATGAAAAATAGTTAGAGGTCACATCAGTTCTAATAGAGAAATAATCAATTCACAACTTGTTGCATTATAATTTGATGTCAATAATTTTCGTTTAGCTGCCTCGATGCCCCTTGATAGACGTAAGAAGTGACACCACGTCAAAAGAAGCAAGTATGGAACCCTGAGGTGGTGTTACTTGTTTTAATTTATAAATGAAATCTGAGGTGTCTCTGATGTACGATTTGGTATTTATAGCAAAGTCTCTCAGGGCTCTATCTACAAAAATAGAAATGTTATTGAGAAGTGAACCCCTGCCCGATACAATCGGGTGACCCAGGGGATCAACAAGACATTTGTGTATCTTAGGCAATAAATACAAATAAGGGGTGTTGGGATATTAAGTGATAAAATATCTTTTCACAGACGAGTCAATGATCCCATCATCACACGATTTATTAACTATGTTAAATATTTTTTTCTCTATATCAGGCTTAGGGTCACTTGTAAGTACTCTATAGATATCAGAGTCATTCAACTGCCTATAAGCTTCTCTCATATATGTACATGTGTCCACGACCGTCCCACCTTTTTTCTTTTTTTTTTTAATAATAAAAGTTTTTGATTAAACCAATATGCATCATAACAAATGAATCCACAAGATTCACCGCATATTATTCGAGTACATCAAATCTTTGGTTCATAAGTTTACAGAAAAGTACAACATAACATAAAACCAGAATAACATGGTCTATTTAAAGTAGTATACAATATCAGTATCTATCTTTATCACACCACATTGCTATGATATCTTGAGTCCTTCCATTTGTCCCAATAGGAAGTCTTCCTATACACACCTTGAATCGAGGCCAGCGAACATTCCATAATACAATTATTACTCACATAATGTACAGTTCAGAAATATTAGGTATGGTAACAGATTTCCAATATTTTGCAATCAAAATTTTGGCCAATAACATCATATGAAACAATATTAGTCTATCATTATGAGCAAAGTCAACCAAACCTACATGTTACAAAGCCAGAGCCGGTGATAACGTAATTGAAATTGCCAAAATAGACTTTAAAAGAATTTCGATTCGAGTCCAGAAAACGTTGATAGCCGGACATTCCCAAAAAATATGAAGTATCATACCTCGAGAGGAGAGGCTCTCCAACACTGAGCAGAGGAAGAAGGATATATAAGAGATAGACGATGTGGAGTATAATACCATCTATACAAAATTTTCCATGAAGCCTCTAAATGTGTTGCACACTTTGAAAGGGAGCATGCCAATTGAAAAGTAGATTTCCATTTCTCTAAGGTAATAGAAATGTCCAAATCCTTCTCCCACTTTGATAAGCAGGCTATTGGTTTTTGAAAAAACTTCCCACAGTACACCGCATATAATCTAGAAATACGCTTGGCCGTTCTATTTAAGTTCCTAAATGCCATTTCCTCAACAGATCTAGGAACAGCATCATATCTAGGAAGAGAATTCCGCAGATGTCTCACTCATAAACATTTATAGAAATCAGTCCTAGGAATTCAAAATTGATGGCATATATCAGCAAACGTTAGAAGCTGATCATGTTAAATAATATCAGAAACAACTTCAATCCCTGGAAGATCTATATTTAAGAGTGATATAGGCCTGAAATTACCTGGTCTATCAGGAGACTTCCATGATTTTGGCAGAATCACTAGAGTAGTTTCTAACATTTGTTTAGGAAATGCACCTCCCCTTTGAACTGAATAAAATACCTCCAACAGATAAGGCACTAGAATAGAGCTAAATTTCTTATAATAATCAGATGTGAAACCATCTGGTCCCGGAGCCTTATTCGGTTTCAAGGCCTTAATGTCTTGTAATACTTCAGACTCAGAAATATAGTTAGATAAATCGACCAACTGTTGGGGAGAGACTGTGGATAAGTGCACACTATCTAAGAAGGAAGAGATATCAGGAAGCGTGGGCTGCGCAGTACCCAGGTTGTCTTTAATATTATTCAAGTCAGCATAATATGCAGCCATAACCTTCGCTATATTTTGTAGTTTCAAAAATGTGATTGTTATTATTGTACAAAAAGGGGATCCTTGATTGGGATGACCTTTGTTTAAGGTGCGACGCTAAAAGAGCACTAGCTTTATTGTTATAACCATAGTATCTTGCTTTGACCCTCCGCAAGGCTTGTTCATATTTATAGAGGTCTAACTGATGTAATTGATGTTGCAACTATCTAAGCATATCTGATAACATAGGAAAAAAAAAAACTTTATTATCCACAGTAAGTTGAGTTATGGTAGAAGATAAGTGAAAACATAACTCTCCCCTCTGCCTCTTATACCTAGATGCAATCTTAATGAAGTGACCCCTCATGTACGCTTTATGTGCACACCAAAGCGTATCATAGGAGACATCTCCAGTATGATTCTCTGAGTAAAATACATTCAATAAATTCTCCAGAGTCACCCCATATTTAGCGGACTGTAAGAAATAATTATTGAGGCGGCCATAATGACACTGGAGGAGCGTTATACTGTTCCGCTATAGATACATATATTGGAGCATGATCTGACCAATCTATGGTTCCAATACCAGAGGACAGAACACGTTGGAATAACAAAGTCACAGTAAAAACCATATCTATATGGGAATAAGTCTTATGTGGATGGGAAAAAAAAGTATAATCCCGATCAGCAGGACGTTGTAACCTCCAAACATCCACTAGAGCCTCCTTGTTAGTGAGGGTAAAGAGCTCAGAAGGCCTATCCAATGCAACTTGACCTGTAGTAGCTAATGCTGGCCATATTACTTTATTAAAGTCCCCCAGAAGCAATACTGACGCCAATTTGTGTTGGTTAAAACGGACTGAAAAAACTTGGTTTGTCTCTGATTCAGAGCATAAACGGATAACAAGGTATATGTAACATTATTAATATCACAGATTAACAAGACATAGCGCCCATACGGACCAATATGAGACGATCTTAACGAGAAAGCTGCTGACTTTTTAACTGCAATAGCCACTCCTCTCTTCTTATTTAATGCAGGTGAGAAAAAGATATGTGGAAACTGTTTATGATGCAATCTACAAATATCCGCCTGGTTTAAATGCGCTTCTTGCATGCAAACAATATCTGCATGCGAACGTTGCGCTCCTTTCCATAACATAGATCGTCTAAAGGGACTATTGAGACCCTTGACATTAATGGAAGCTAGTTGTAACACCATCACATTGCAATATTAGAGCCACCCATTATAACTACAGTTAGACACCCCACTGACAAAGGAAAAAAGATGACGACATCGTTTACATAGCAATGTAGATATGCTTGACATTGACCAAAAACAGAACTAAAAGTACAGTTGACAAACTGTCAGTAACCCTGAACCAAACCAGTGAAACTTCGCATCCATAGGCAGGATGCACAGGGAGGAAAAAGAGACACATCACTTGCAATGTCTCAACATGAGCCGTACCAAGGCATAGACAGTTAATTAACTTTAGGTACGATACTTAACACCAGTCCAGGGCCATGCAAAAAATGTCCGAAGACGTCCAAACCCTCCATAGGCCATCAGTGCTTTCCATCTAGAGGAACACGATGTAATCAATGTGGAGATTTAGTTACCCACTCCTCCTCTATTCAAGGTGTAAACTTCTGTCCTGAGGAAGAACCTGAAGAACCATGCGGGGACAACCGCCATTCTTGAAGCAACTGCAGTACTCTCCCAGGTGAATTTGCAATCACCTTCCTACCATCCTTCGTGATCACCATCTTCACTGGAAATCCCCAATTATTTTGGATATTATGCATTCTCAGAGTCTTTGCAACCTCCTGGAATTTCTTCCTTTTAGCCAAAGTCACAGCAGATAAATCTGTAAAAACCAACACTTCACAAAATCTTTCAGGAATATCCACCGGGTTTCTAGCAGCTTGCATCATCCTTTCCTTGAAATGGAAGAAATGCAGCCTTGCAATCACATCTCTGGGTATGGCGGCAGAAAGCTCCTTAGGCTTCGGGATGTGATTAACTCTGTCAATAAGTAAATCTGGTCCCGGAGAATCAGGCAAGAGTGCTACAAAAAAGTCAGTGAGAAATTCCCCCAATTGCTCCGGTTTAATCGATTCAGGTATACCCCTGAACCTGACATTGTTACGCCTAGAGCGATCCTCCATATCGGCAATTTTCAAGCGCATCCCCACCTCTTCTTCCAGTGATGAATTATGATCAACCAGCTCATTATGTGCGGTAGAAAACTCTGCCATCTTGGTCTCCATATGAGATGTGTGATCACCTAGTGCAGTAAATTCAGCTTGTATATTCAAAAAAGCTGACTGTATGTCCTTTTGTAAAGAAGATCTCAGACTGTCCAGCATCCCTTTAAGCACGTCCTCAGTAATAGGATGAAATACGTAAGTTCTGTAAATTTTGTGAAGCACATGGCGGCCCTCCGTCCATGTGCATCGTGGAAGACATATCAGGCAACCCCACATAAGTACTCACAGTACTCCGGAGATGATCCGGTCCAGGGACACCCGAAGACAAGTGGAGAGATGAGGTGCAACCAGTTACACTGAATGTGGAGGACGCAGGGGAAGGAGTAGCTCTGTCTCCCTGTTCTATATACCGTCTGGCGCCGGCGCCATCTTGAGACCTAGTGGACGGAAAGAACCCAGTAAGTCTGGCTGAACTCGCCTTCTTTTTTGCTTTCCCCATTTGAAGCGTTGTTTTTGCTGGTTATCCTGTAACCCTAAACTCACTTGTGGTCTCTCGATTTGCTGATTAGAGCCGCTTTGATGCCTGGTGTAATGGAGCTAAGGCAAACACGTCTTACTCCATGCTCATTCGGCCACGCCCCACTTGACCGCCCCACTTTTATCCGGAGGCTTGATGGTAAGGTCGTGGCTATGGACAAGTTCATCAATAGCCATCATTTCCACAGCAGTGAGGTTAGGACATTTTAAGTTATTATTTTGACATTTAATACGGAGCAGTTCTAAATAGTTTTTAACGACATCAATAAAAGTCTCAACCGGATATTCCAATATACTTGGCTGAAAATCACTTTTGTTATGCAATCCAAAATTATTTAAACTCAATTCACTAGGGTTGATATCAGAACCATGTACATCAAACCATATTTTCAGTTTAACACTTCTAATGAAATCAAACACATCTAACTCTTGGTTAAACCAGTCCATTTTTTGACTAGGACAAAAAGAAAGTCCTGAACTTGTCCATAGCAACGACCTTACCATCAAGCCTGCGGATAAAGGTGGGGCGGTCGTGGTTATGGACACATGTACATATATGAGAGAAGCTTATAGGTAGTTGAATGACTCTGATGTCTATAGAGTACATACAAGTGACCCTAAGCCTGATAAAAATAAAAAAAATATTTAACATAGTTAATCAAGCGTGTGATGATGGGATCATTGACTCATCTGTGAAAAGATTTTTGATCACTGAATATCCCAACACCCGTTATTTGTATTTATTGCCTAAGATACACAAATGTCTTGTTGATCCCCCGGGACGCCAGATTGTATTGGGCAGGGGTTCACTGCTCAATAACATTTCTATTTTGTAGATAGAGCCCTGAGAGACTTTGCTATAAATACCAAATCGTACATCAGGGACACCTCAGATTTAATTTATAAATTAAAACAAGTAACACCACCTCAGGGTTCCATACTTGCTTCTTTTGACGTGGTATCACTTTATACATCTATCAAGCATGAAAGGGGCATCGAGACAGTTAAACGGAAATTATTGACATCAAATTATAATGCAACAAGTTGTGAATTGATTATTTCACTATTAGAACTGATTTGACCTCTAACTTGTAATGGCGGGGTAGGGAGACAGACAGGTGAGCCCTAATCTACCGGCAACTCAGTCCCTGCCTACTTGCAACGGCCCGTCCTAAGCGACGGCGTACAACTGGGCGACGGCCCCTACGCTCACTAAGTGCACGACAGACAAACAGACAAGGGTACACAGAAGCTAAGGGAAATGGGGCTGTTGCCCACGGGAACCCCGTGAGCAACAAGAATAGTGAACGAGCCGAGTCAAACCAGGAGTGGACGAGGTACAAAACGCAGAGCAGGAGAATAGTCAGTCAAGCCAGGGTCAATATGAAGCAGAAGACAAGTCGTAAGTAGAAGCAGCAGGGCCAGGAAACAGACTGAAAGAATCACAGGCAAAGGAGGAGCAGGAAGTGAAGGTATAAATAGACAGAGGGCGGGAGCTAGCTCTGTCTGGCCAGGCCGTGATAGGCACTCCCACTCCTCAGCCTCCCAGGCTGATTGGTGGAAGAAGGGGTCACTCGACCAGACTTAGGAGCAGGTGCAGAGTGAGTAACCACGGGCGTCGACACAGAAGCTGTGTCAGGCAGATCCTTTACAGTACCCCCCCTTTCATGAGGGGCCACTGGACCCTTTCTAGGTGGACCTGGCTTGTAGGGGAACCGAAGCTGGAACCTCCTGAGCAATACTGCAGCGTGAACATCCCGGGCGGGTACCCAAGTCCTCTCCTCAGGCCCGTATCCTCTCCAATGGACCAGGTACTGGAGAGAGCCTTGGACCATCCTGCTGTCCACAATCTTGGCCACCTCAAATTCTACCCCTTCAGGGGTGAGAACAGGGACCGGAGGTTTCCTCGAGGGAGCCAAGGACGGGGAGCAGCGTTTCAGGAGGGAGGCATGAAGCACGTTGTGTATTCGAAAAGACGGGGGTAACTCCAGTCGGAAGGAGACAGGGTTAAGGACTTCAATGACCTTGTACGGCCCTATATAACCTGGGAGCAAATTTTTTGGATGGGACCTTAAGGCGCAAATTTCTTGAAGACAGCCACACCAGATCCCCGACCGCAAACAAGGGGTTAGCAGAACGCCTTCTATCTGCCTGGGTCTTTGGTATGCTCTGGGACACCTCTAGGTTCTTCTGAACCTTGGCCCAGACTGTGCACAGTTCCCGATGAACGACATCTACCTCAGGATTGTTGGAACCACCAGGTGAAACGGAGGAGAACCGTGGATTGAACCCAAAATTACAGAAGAAGGGGGAGACCCCTGACGAGTTACTGACCCGGTTATTAAGAAAATTCAGCGAGGGAAATGAAAGAGACCCAATCATATTGACAGTCAGAGATAAAACATCTTAAATATTGTTCTAGAGACTGATTAGTCCTCTCAGTTTGGCCATTAGTTTCAGGATGGAAGGCAGAGGAGAAGGACAGATCAATCTCCAACTTTTTACAGAAGGCTCTCCAAAACAATGAAACAAATTGTACCCCTCTGTCAGAAACAATATTGACAGTAACCCCATGGAGACGCAGGATGTGTTTGATAAACAAGGTAGCTAACGTCTTAGCATTGGGTAGTTTCTTGAGGGGCACAAAGTGGCACATCTTACTGAAGCGGTCCACTACCACCCATACCACCGACTTGCCTTGAGATGGAGGCAGATCGGTGATAAAATCCATGAAGATATGGGTCCAAGGTCTCTGGGGAATGGGCAAAGAACATAGTAAGCCCGCTGGTCGGGACCTGGGAGTCTTGGACCTAGCACAAATTTCACAAGCGGCGACGTAGGTCTTAACGTCTTTAAGCAACCCAGGCCACCAATAGTCTCCGGCAATAAGGTGCTTGGTACCCAGGATGCCTCGATGGCCAGATAGTGCAGAGTCATGATTTTCCCTGAGTACCCTTAGCCGGAATTGCAGGGGAACAAACAGCTTGTTCTCAGGAAGGTTCCCGGGAGCTGAACCTTAATCAGCCGCAATTTCGAAGACTAAGTCAGAATCAACAGAGGAAATGATTATACCTGGGGGCAAAACACAAGCAGGATCTTCCTCCGAAGGAGGGCTGGCCATGAAGCTACGCGACAGTGCATCAGCCTTAATATTTTTAGACCCAGCTGTAAAGGATCTGCCAGACACAACTTCTGTGTCGACGCCCATAGGTAATCAGTCTGCACCTGCTTCTATGTCTGTGAGACTGACTCCATCTTCCACCACCCAGGATGGCAGGCTTAGACGGAGCTAGCTCCCGCCCTCTGTCTATTTATACCTGCCTTTCCTGTTCCTCCTTTGCTTGTGATTCTTCTCTGTTGGTTTCCTGGCCCTGCTGCAGCTTCTTGAACTACTGATCCTCTGCTTGTGATTGACCTTGGCTTTTCTGACCACTCTTCTGTTCTGCGTTTTTGTACCTCGCTCATCTCCTGGTTTAACTCGGCTCGTTCACCTCGCTTGTTGCTCACGGTGTTCCCGTGGGCAACTTCCCCATTTCCCTGGCTTCTTTGTACCCTTGTCTGTTTGTCTGTCGTGCACCTATTGAGTGTCCGAGTGACTGGACCGTCGCCCAGTTGTATCCCGTCGCCTAGGGCGGGTCGTTGCAAGTAGGCAGGGACTAAGTGGCGGGTAGATTAGGGCTCACTTGTCTGTTTCCCTACCCCGACATTACACCAGCCCTATAGGTGACCAAAAAGTTGAATCTAGTAAAAAATAACGCCCATCGAGCTTGTCTCGGGTTTAGCCTCCGGGCAGATTCTAGGAAAACCAGATTCTTGTGGTCGGTAAGGACCGTAACCTGGTGCCTAGCCCCCTCCAGGAAGTGGCGCCACTCTTAAAATGCCCATTTAATGGCTAAGAGTTCATGGTTGCCAATGTCGTATGGGTGAGAACTTCCGGGAGAAGTAGGCACAGGGACGGAGATGGGTGAGGGACCTGGTACCCTGGGACAAGACAGCACCCACTCCCACCTCGGAAGCGTCAACCTCCACGATAAATGGCTCCATTTGGTTAGGCACTGGGGCTGAGATAAAGCACTTCTTAAGGATCTTAAAAACCTGGACCGCCTCTGGAGGCCAATGGAGGAGATCAGCACCTTTGCGAGTGAGATCCGTAAGAGGCTTAGCGGTGACCGAGAAGTTAGCAATAAATCTCCTGTAATAATTAGCAAACCCCAGGAAGCACTGTAACGCCTTTAGGGAGGCAGGTTGGACCCATTCCGCCACAGCCTGAACCTTGGCAGGGTCCATGCGGAATTCATGAGGAGTGAGGATTTGACCCAAAAATGGTATCTCCTGCACCCCAAACACACATTTTTCGGTCTTAGCAAACAGTTTGTTTTCCCGAAGGGCCTGGAGCACCTTCCTGACATGCTCAATGTGGGAGGACCAGTCCTTGGAAAACACTAGGATGTCATCAAGGTACACTACAAGAAATACCCCCAGGTAGTCTCTTAAAATCTCATTTATTAAATTCTGGAAGACAGCGGGAGCATTACACAACCCAAAGGGCATGACGAGGTATTCGAAATGACCTTCGCGTGTGTTAAACGCAGTCTTCCACTCATCCCCCTCTTTGATGCGGATAAGGTTATAAGCCCCCCGTAGATCAAACTTAGAGAACTATTGGGCCCCCTGGACCTGATTGAAGAGATCAGGAATCAAAGGAAGGGGATACTGGTTCCTTACAGTGTTTCGGTAATCAATGCACGGCCTAAGACCACCATCCTTCTTCCCTACGAAGAAGAAGCCAGCACCTACCGGCGAAGTAGAGGAGCGAATGTAATCAGGCATTCCTGGATATACTCTCTCATGGCTTCACGTTCGGGACAAGAGAGATTAAATATCTTACCCTTAGGGAGCTTAGCTCCTGGTACCAAATCGATTGCGCAATCGTATTCTCTATGAGGAGGTAACGCTTCAGAGGCCTTTTTAGAAAAAACATCAGTGAAGTCCTGAATAAACTCAGGTAGAGTGCTCACCTCCTCAGGGAGAGAAATAAAATTAACAGAAAAACATGACGTCATGCATTCATTACCCCATTTGGTAAGATCCCCAGTATTCCAGTTAAACGTGGGATTATGCAACTGCAACCAGGGAAGGCCTAAAACCAAATCGGACGATAATCCCTGCATAACCAGTACAGAGCACTGCTCCAAATGCATGGAGCCAACAAGGAGTTCAAAAACAGGTGTATGCTGCATAAAATAACCATTAGCAAGAGGAGTGGAGTCGATACCCACTACCGGAACAGGTTTAGGCAAATCAATCAACGGCATAGCTAGAGACATAGCAAATTCCACAGACATAATGTTAGCAGAAGACCCTGAATCCACAAAGGCACTGCCAGTAGCAGACCTACCACCAGAAGAGACCTGAAAGGGAAGCAAGATCTTATTAGGTTTCATATTTACGGGAAATACCTGTGCGCCCAAGTGACCTCCCCGATAATCACTTAGGCACGGAAGTTCTTCCGGCTGCTTATTCTTACGCCTAGGACAGTTGTTCACTTGATGCTTGTCCTCCCCACAGTAGAAGTAGATACCATTCTTCCTGTGGAAGTCTCTACGTTGTTGGGGAGACACGGAGGCCCCGAGTTGCATTGGTTCATCCGAGTTTTCCGAAGCAACGGAACTTCGGGAGCCATCATGGGGGAGCCAGAGGAGAAGGCACAAAAACGTTCAAGTCGTCGTTCCCTGAGACGTCGGTCAAGTCGTACCGCTAAAGCCATAACCTGATCTAGAGAGTCAGAAGAGGGGTAGCTAACTAACAGGTCCTTCAGGGCGTTCGACAGACCCAATCTAAACTGGCACCTCAAGGCAGGGTCATTCCACCGAGAAGCTACACACCACTTCCTAAAGTCCGAACAGTACTCCTCAACGGGTCTCTTACCCTGACGTAAGGTCACCAGCTGACTCTCGGCAAAGGCAGTCTTGTCAGTCTAGTCATATATGAGCCCGAGAGCAGAAAAAAAAAGTCAACAGAGGAAAGTTCAGGGGCGTCGGGTGCCAAGGAGAAGGCCCATTCTTGGGGCCCGTCCTGGAGCCGGGACATAATTATACCCACTCGCTGGCTCTCGGAACCTGAGGAGTGGGGCTTTAGACGGAAATAGAGCCTACAACTCTCCCAAAAGGAGAAAAAAGTCTTCCGGTCCCCTGAGAACCGGTCAGGCAACTTGAGGTGGGGTTCAAGAGGTGAGGTGGGGGGCACTACCAGGGTAGCATCTTGCTGGTTGCCGCTCTGAGCCAGGGCTTGGACCTGTAGTGAGAGGCCCTGCATTTGCTGAGCCAGGGTCTCAAGGGGGTCCATATTTGTGACAGGGACCAGGGTAGAAAAGGTATATGGACCTGTGATTAAGTAATGGCGGGGTAGGGAGACAGACAGGTGAGCCCTAATCTACCCGCCACTCAGTCCCTGCCTACTTGCAATGGCCCGTCCTAAGCGACGGTGTACAACTGGGCGACGGTCCCTACGCTCACTAAGTGCACGACAGACAAACAGACAAGGGTACACAGTAGCTAAGGGAAATGGGGCTGTTGCCCACTGGGAACCCCGTGAGCAACAAGAATAGTGAACGAGCCGAGTCAAACCAGGAGTGGGCAAGCTACAAAACGCAGAGCAGGAGAATAGTCAGTCAAGCCAGGGTCAATATGAATCAGAAAACAAGTCGTAAGTAGCAGCAGCAGGGCCAGGAAACAGACTGAAAGAATCACAGGCAAAGGAGGAGAAGGAAGTGAAGGTATAAATAGACAGAGGGCGGGAGCTAGCTCCGTCTGGCCAGGCCGTGATAGGCTCTCCCACTCCTCAGCCTCCCAGGCTGATTGGTGGAAGAAGGGGTCACTCGACCAGACTTAGGAGCAGGTGCAGAGTGAGTAACCACGGGCGTCGACACAGAAGCTGTGTCAGGCAGATCCTTTACATAACTATTTTTGATTTGATGATAAATTTTACATACAGCAGAGAGGAACGGCCATGGGTTCCAATATGGCGCCCACCTATGCAAACATTTTTGTTGACATGATGGAGCAGATATCGATCTATGTATCCCTCCCCTTCTCTCATGTTCTGAGGTGATGGCGATACATAGATGACATCTTCCTCATCTGGACAGATACGGAGGAGTCACTCTTGAGTTTCCATGCATTTCTCAACAGGATTGATCCTGATATACAATTTACTATTTCTCATTCTAATGAAAATATTCAATTTTTGCATGTCCTGATATATATATTGAGGATGTTTTTTTTTTAGCAAACAAACAGACTGTAACACTCTCCTTAGATACAAAAGTTGCCATCCTAAAAGAATGACACGTTGATTGCCTTATAGCCAAATGCTATGGGCAAAGCGTATAGTGGATGATGAGATTAAGTTAGATCAGGTCTTGAATCAAATGATGTAAAATATTTCACAGAGAGGTTATCCCAGAAAATTGCTACAGACACAAAAAGAAAAAATTAATTAACATCTACGGGGAATTTGATTGGTAAGTCACGAGAACAAAAAAGTAGAAAACGTATTCCATTTGTTTCAACTTATAATGACTACAGTGGAAATGTGTCTAAGATGCTTAATCCCTTAATGACCAAGCTAGTTTGAACCTTAATGACCAGGCCAGATTTGTCAAATCTGGTATGTCTGACTTTAATAGAGAATAACTCTGCGAAAGTTTTGAATACCCAAGTAATTCTGACATTGTTTTTTCGTAACATGTTGTACTTTATTTTAGTGGTAAAAGTAGACTGATACAATTTGCGGAAATTAATTAAAAAATTTAAAAAAAATTCCCTATTTTTAACTGCAATATGTCACATATGTACACACATACTGTACAATTTTTTTTAAATTAAATATGTATTTCCATCTCTTTACTCTATTTTGGCAGCACTTTTGAAAAAATAAAATACATTTTCAGCAATTTAGAGGACTTACAAATTTAATAATAATTGTATAAATTTCTAAGTACATTTTGTTTTCCTGCACCAAGCCAGGTTTCCAGAGGCTCATAGGTCTCAGAATGATGGAAATCCCCACGAATGCTGAAAATGTTTTAGGCCCCACTATACATTTGGAGAGGCTTTGAGCTGCCAGAATGATAGTAACTCCCCATAAATGACCCCATTTAGAAAACTTGACCCCTTAAGGTATTTATCTAGGGGTATAGTAAGTATTTTGACCCCACAGTTTTTTGTTAAATTTAATACATAGCAGGTGAAAAAACATTAAATTTCACTTTTTTCATAAAAGTATCAGTTTGAAGACCGATTTCTTTGTAAAGTGAACATGGAAATGAAGAAACACACCCCAAAATATATCACCCTGTTTCTCCTGTTTTCAAAAATACCCACATTGTGGCCCTAATGCGTTGCCTGGACACACGGCAGGGCCCAAAAGAAAGGGAGCACCCGGAGACTTTCAGGACTCATATTTTGCTTGAAAATGTTTTAGGCCCCACTGTACATTTGGAGAGGCTTTGAGCTGCCAGAACGATAGATACTCCCCATAAATGACCCCATTTAGAAAACTAGACCCCTTAAGGTATTTATCTAGGGGTATAGTAAGTATTTTGATCCCACAGTTTTTTGCTAAATTGAATGCATAGCAGGTGAAAAAATTTGTTTTCACTTTTTTCATAAAAGTATCAGTTTGAAGACCAATTTCTTTGTAAAGCGAACATGAAAATGAAGAAACACACCACAAAATCTATGACCCTGTTTCTCCTGTTTTCAAAAATACTCCTATTGTAGCCCCAATCTGCTTATTAGACGTGTGGCTGGGCCAAAAAGAGAGGGAGCACCCTTTGGCTTTCAGGGCACAATTGAATAAATTCTAGGCCCCATATCATGCATTTAGCGGCATTGGGCTGCCTGAACAAAAAAAAAAAACACGCAGAAATGACCCCATTTTAAAAAGTAAACCCCTAAAGGTATTCATCTAGTGGTGTAGTGAGCATGCGGAACAAAAAATTTTTAATGGAGGAAATAATGGGTATTATTTCAGACACTATGGGTATATAATGTTTTCTTCAAATTCTTATTACGTTTCCAGATAAAATAGAGGAGACATGGTAGAAGGTTATTTTGTTAGAAATATGCCACATTAATAAATTTGTGCGGCATACAAAAGAGAAGTGAAGCCGTGTATTCATACTGGATGCATGTTGCTATAGACGTATTTGCCTGTACTTATGACTATGTCTTGCTGAAGAAGCAGTTGTCCCGCATCTGTGTCATTATGATGTCATTGTGGACAGAATTCTGTCCTAATATAAAATCAGTCAGAGAGGAAAAAATAAACTGTACTGGAGTGACGGGCAATATCTTCAAACAAATGGAGGAAAATGTATCCAACTATGTTGCAAACTCGAGTCTGTTCACTAGATAGAAGAACACCTGCAGGGCTGTCATGACAAGGTTTTTTTTTTCCCAGTGACTGGTTCTACAACGTCTCTTTGGCTCGATCAATCCTTATGAGAGACGAATGTGCCAAGTGATGCGGTACACCATAGCAGGCCCCTGCCCGGCAAGGTAGGAACCGCTATGTCCACAAAACAACCAATCACCTACAGAATATATAAAGGGGCAGTGTCCAAAACCATCTATAGGAACAGTAAAGGATCACTAATCCCCAAAATGATGTCAGTATTTCCAGAAGAACTGTAACAAAGCCCATGGTGTATTGATAAGGAACAGCTCGATTATTAGAGATCCTCCAAAAAAAGAATATCATGCCCATATCACGGTACAGAATTAGGAATGTAACAGCTGTATGTGGCAGGACACAGTCATAAGAAAAAGGAAATACATCCTCAATTTATTCTTGTAACCATTGCTAAAATGCACGACTTCCACTAATTCAGGGGCTGCTTAGGCCGCAGGTGTTGGATTTATCTACTAATAAATGCAATCTCCACATTTATTTTTTATTTCAAGAAAACTTGTGGGGTCCATGTTCAGAATAGACAGATGTGGGCTCCTGCACAATAAACAGTATTCATTTGTGAGTGATCATGTCCAGGATTTAATTGTCCAAGAAATGAATAAAAAAATCAAAAAGGGGAAAATTAGTTTTAAAGTCTGAAATAAATAATTTACTACCTCCCCGTGAAAATCCCTCCCTCCCTTGGAAAGCCCAAAAACTAAACAAAAAATATGAATAAATGAAATTGACTCCCTAAAATGAATCCCCCACCCCACCCTTTTCGGTGTTCCCTAAATTATATACACTACCGTTCAAAAGTTTAGGGTCACCCAGACAATTTTGTGTTTTCCATGAAAACTCACACTTATATCTATTAAATGAGTTTCAAAATGACTAGAAAATATAGTCAAGACATTGACAAGGTTAGAAATAATGATTTTTATTTGAAATAATAATTATCTCCTTCAAACTTTGCTTTCGTCAAAGAATGCTCCATTTGCAGCAATTACAGCATTGCAGACCTTTGGCATTCTAGCTGTTAATTTGCTGAGGTAATCGGGAGAAATTTCACCCCATGCTTCCGAAAGCCCCTCCCACAAGTTGGATTGGCTTGATGGGCACTTCTTGCGTACCATACGGTCAAGCTGCTCCCACAACAGCTCTATGGGGTTGAGATCTGGTGACTGCGCTGGCCACTCCATTACAGATAGAATACCAGCTACCTGCTTCTTCCCTAAATAGTTCTTGCATAATTTGGAGGTGTGCTTTGGGTCATTGTCCTGTTGTAAGATGAAATTTGCTCAAATCAAGCGCTGTCCACAGGGTATGGCATGGCGTTGCAAAATGGAGTGATAGCCTTCCTTATTCAAAATCCCTTTTATCTTGTACAAATCTCCCACTTTACCAGCACCAAAGCAACCCCAGACCATCACATTACCTCCACCATGCTTGACAGATGGCGTCAAGCACTCTTCCAGCATCTTTTCAGTTGTTCTGCGTCTCACAAATGTTCTTCTGTGTGATCCAAACACCTCAAACTTCGATTCGTCTGTCCACAACACTTTTTTCCAATCTTCCTCTGTCCAATGTCTGTGTGCTTTTGCCCATATTAATCTTTTCCTTTTATTAGCCAGTCTCAGATATGGCTTTTTCTTTGCCACTCTGCCCTGAAGGCCAGCATCCCGGAGTCGCTTCTTCACTGTAGACGTTGACACTGGCGTTTTGCGGGTACTATTTAATGAAGCTGCCAGTTGAGGACCTGTGAGGCGTCTATTTCTCAAACTAGAGACTCTAATGTACTTGTCTTGTTGCTCAGTTGTGCAGCGGGGCCTCCCACTTCTCTTTCTACTCTGGTTATAGCCTGTTTGTGCTCTCCTCTGAAGGGAGTAGTACACACCGTTGTAGGAAATCTTCAGTTTCTTGGCAATTTCTCGCATAGAATAGCCTTCATTTATAAGTACAAGAATAGACTGTCAAGTTTCACATGAAAGCTCTCTTTTTCTAGCCATTTGGAGTGTTTAATCGAACCCACAAATGTAATGCTCCAGATTCTCAACGAGCTCAAAGGAAGGTCAGTTTTATAGCTCCTCTAAACAGAAAAACTGCTTACAGCGGTGCTAACATAATTGCACAAGGGTTTTCAAGTGTTTTCTAATCATCCATTAGCCTTCTAACACAGTTAGCAAACACAATGTGCCATTAGAACACTGGAGAGATGGTTGCTGGAAATGGGCCTCTATACACCTATGTAGATATTGCATTAAAAACCAGACGTTTGCAGCTAGAATAGTCATTTAGCACATTAACAATGTATAGAGTGTATTTCTGATTAATTTATTGTTATCTTCATTGAAAAAAACTGTGCTTTTCTTTCAAAAATAAGGAAATTTCTAAGTGACCCTAAACTTTTGAACGGTAGTGTATAAAATCAATAATTAGAAACGGTGTGATAGGTCTCAAAACAGGGGAAGTTGCACAGGCCTGGATTTGAAGGGCACATGGGGCAGTAAAACCGGGTATCCCTCCTCCTTCCATGTTTACTGCACACCCGGCATCTCCTTTGGGGGTATTCCTTATTCTCAGTGGTAGGGACGGGGCAAAGTGGCGCTCAGTGAGCCTTTTGACATCCTCTGACTCAAAGGATTCTCCAGGTGCGGGGGAGTCAAACAGGAGGTGATCTATAATTTTCTCCTGATATTGGAGGAAACTGAGCGTTCCCTGGGTCTTATAGAGCACATAACTATTGTAGGTGGCCATTTGGATGAGGTATATCGCTACCTTTTTATACCAGGCCCTAGTTTTGCACTTGACCAGGTACGGTTGTAGGACCTGGTCAGATAGATCGACTCCCCCCATGAACTTATTATAGTCCACCACGCAGACCAGTTTCCTCTTATCAGAGGTAGCGCCCCTCTCTCTTACTGCCACTGTGGTGTCCTCATGCACGGTGGTCAGCATGTAAACCTTCTTTTTGTCACTCCATTTGACAGCGAGCAACTGGTTGCTTGCAAATGAGAGTGTCGCACAACTTTCTATTCTCCTGGACACCAGCTGTTGAGGGAAGCCGACTCTATTTTTGCGTACTGTCCCACAGGCCCCTGTATTAGCAGCATGGAGGGACTTCTACAGGGGGACACTGGTGTAATAATTGTCGGTGTACACATAGTACCCTTTCTGTAGGAATGGCACCATGAGTTCCCAGACAATTTTCCCACTAATGCCAACATCCTCTGGGCATCCTGGGGGATTAAGGTGGGTGGTCCCTGCCCTCATATATAAAAAAGGCACAGGTGTAGCCCGTTGTGCTCTCGCACACCTTATAAAGTTTCACACCGTATCGAGCTCTTTTGGAGGGGATGTATTGGCGAAACGATAGACGGCCCTTGAAGGACATAAGGGACTCGTCTACCGCTATTTTTTGGCCTGGGGTGTACAAATTTAGAAATGACTCAGATAGGAGGGAGATGAGGGGTCTTAACTTGTTGAGGCGATCATGGCCTGCGTCACTTCTTGGGGGAATTTGGGAGTTGTCCCAGAAGTGCATGAAACGCATTAGTCTCATAGCGCGTTCGGGCCATGACAGCAGCAAATACAGGCATGCTATGGATAGCGCTGGTAGCCCAGTAGGAGCGGATAGAAGTTTTTTTTACTATCCCCATGTTTAGTGTAATTCCCCAAAAAAGTTTAATCTCACAGATGGTTGTGGGGATCCATCCTCTGGCATAGTAAGACCTGGGATTTTGGGTGATAAATTGCCTTGCGTATAAATTTGTCTGCTGGACAATTAGTTCCAGGACCTGATCGATAAACAAATTAAAAAAATTATAGGGGGTAAAATTTGCCACATCAGTGTTGATGCCTGGAGTCGCTGTAAATGGCGGAATTTGCTGGGAGAAATAAAGTGCAGGTTCCCACATAGCGGGAGGGACTGCATTACTAGGCCCTGCTCCTGACCCTTCACCGGTGACAGCTGCATCCACCGCCATAGGGCTGGGGGGTCCAGTGGCAGAAGCAGAACTTGTGTTGCTTTCTGAGCCAAGTTCTGCTACGGACGCAGTGTCCGTACCGCTGCTGGAACTTCTAGAGCACAGCATGGCGTATGCCTGCTCTGCAGAGAACATTCTGCGGTTCATTTTTTTTAACGCTAAACTAACAAGTTCATTTTTTTTTTTTTTTTTATATATATATAATATAGACACAACACTAACAGAAAAAAATACAAAAAATACGGTAAACCGCAGTTAATAACAGCAACTAAAACTAATCAGCGAGAAAAAAAAAGAGTTACGGAGATAACAAGTAATTACGGGTAATCTGGGGTGATTACGGGTAATCTGCTGTGATTTACGGGTAATCTGGTGTGATTACGGGTAATCTGGGGTAATTACGGGTAATCTGGGGGGTGATTACCGGTAATATAGGAACACTGGCAAATATGTGGTGTATTTCACAGTATAATACAGCACAAGATTTGTATAGTATTTCTCTCTCCTCTCACATATCAACTACAGTTAGAGGAGGGAGGGAAAGAGCACAAATCCTGTGCTGTATTTTGAAAATATGGGACTATGGTCACTGTGATAAGTATACCACAGTGACCATCTGTTCAGGGACCAATTATAAGGGTCCCTGATCAGTTTCTCTGTACAGGCAGAATAGCTGCCTTACACTGACAGCGCATGCGTGCGCCATTTTTTTTTTTCCCGGCAGTTAGGGGTGGGGGGGGGCACGGGGAGGACAGGGCGGCATGATCGGTGGCAGCGGGGGCCTAAGAAGTAGTTTTTTTTATCTCCTCTCACCAAACATACATGGTGAGAGGAGATAAAAAACTAATTTTCATCGGCACATTCATTGTAACGCCGGTCGCCGGTATTCATTGAATACCGGCGATCGCCGGTATGGGGACCGCAAACAGTGGTCCCCAGTCACTGCTCCAAGCCCTCAGCTACCTCCGGCAGCTGAGAGCAGGGAGCTAAACCTCCCCCCGGCGGCGCTACTTTATTCCGATGCAGTGATGTAGAAAGTCAATGGCATCTGAATAAAGCCCGTTAGTGACCGACGTAGAATGGGCCGGTCACTAACGGGTTAATAAACATTGGGGCATCATTAAGAATAGTTACAAACAGATAGAGAAATTTAAAAATGCACCCCTTATGTCATACAGATGCCCACAAAACTTGCATGACAAACTGGTGAAAACTCATTAAAAAAACGAACAGCACAGGTCAGCAGACAATATTTGGACCAAAAACACTGGGCAACTTCCCTTGTCTCCGATTTATTAATTGTCGACTTATGTGCAAGGGTAATGTATTTATACATCCCCTTACACATAAAGAGCATAAAATTAAACACTTCCTGACGTGTGACTCTGACTGGGTTATTTACGTGTTGTGGTGTCCCTGTATCTGCTTTATGTGGGAGAAACCACTTGCGACTTCAAGACTCATCTAAATAATCACAGGTACTCTATTCGTAAGAAAAAGTGTGATTTACCAAAGGCTAAGCATTTTTCTGATGCAGGATACACTGAAAGAGACCTGAGATTTATAATATTGAATCACATCCCTGTCCCTCAAAAAGGTGGGACTAGACATGTATTATTGCACAAGTGCGAACTAATATGGATTTTCCTATTGGGTTCATTGAAACCTAGGGGTCTTAATGTAGAGTTTAATGTGGCTAGAGACAGTAACAGATAGCATTTCGCCTTGTGTTTCGTTTCATGTTCTGGCGTTGTCCTCCTCGGTGATGATAGATATTTAATTAATATGATACATTGCTTATGTGACTGTAATATTCATCTCTAAAAAAAATGTAACTTACTGTTCTTTTCTTTTTGTAGAGAGAATAGTGGGAATTCGGGACCACTTACCAACGATGGATACTTCTATACATCATGTCAAATGTGGTTTATATAATATATAGTTCCTGCATATATTAGTTTAATTCGACTGTCAGGGGTTCTTATAGTATTGTTTTATTATTATTCTTAGTATTTTTTCTAATTCTGTATATTCTCTAGAAAGTGGAAGAAAAAATATTGAATTAGATGTCAGGTTTATCGCTTGTCATTCGCCACATATAAGTTGAATCGCTTTGTAAGCGGAACCTCTGTTCCGATACACGGTGTATAGGGTACTTTATAGTAGACCTGATACATGAAAATGTGACAGGTTAGCATACAGGTCCTGACTTTGGTTACCACGATACACGTAACGGTGAATCGGGAATCCTGGGTCCACGTGTGGGACAGTTTGTACAATCATGTCTGACGAGTATGCAATCCGCGCACGTAAGCTCAGAAAAGAACCTTTTATATTTCTTCTCTTTCTATTGATAAACCGTCATAATTGAAACTCAGATAATTACCCTTCCCCTTACAGCCGAATTCTGCATTAAGTGAACGTATGAGATTCTTCACCACTTGAGATTATACGAAGTTACTTACAATGATACTTACCACTTCCGGTGTCTGCGCAGTAACTTGTGTTTCATGTGGTTGCATTACAGCTATCTACTTCGGTTAAGATTATGGACATGCGCACTGACGTGACAGGAACGTCATACAATTAACGAGAGCATGGTTTTTGATATTGATAGCATACCACTACGGATTTACATATCACAGTCCTGATTGGTGAGTGGCCCTAAAGTCCAAACTCAAACACACGTTTTTGGATGTTTGATTAAACAATAATCAAGCGTATATGTTTTTAATTTAATGTTGGATTGTGGTTTTTACATTATGTATTTGTCACATTAAGGCTGGGTTAACAGGAAAAGAAAGGAGGATCGCCAGCAGGCGACAAGCCCAATTTCCCAACTACCAAAAATGATTGAGATAAACTTTATTAGCTACGTATAGCAAGACAGACCACATAAACACATTTTAAAATTCTCACTACCTAAGACCGGACAGAAGGTAATTTGCCTGTAAGATACAGGCATACAATAGGTATTGGTAAGGAAAGTATTCCTAGGTGCAGCAAATTAGATTTGTTAAATTGGCTAGATAGATAATAGGTCCGGTTGATGGTAGGTATTAAAATAAAATTAGAAGCCCCCCAGACATGTTTCGCTAGCAAGTAGCGTCCTCAGGGGTGCACGGGGCTAAGGCTGGGTTCACACGACCTATTTTCAGGCGTAAACGAGGCGTATTATGCCTCGATTTACGCCTGAAAATAGGGCTACAATACGTCGGCAAACATGTGCCCATTCATTTGAATGGGTTTGCCGACGTACTGTGCAGACGACCTGTCATTTACGCGTCGTCGTTTGACAGCTGTCAAACGACGACGAGTAAATTGACTGCCTCGGCAAAGAAGTGCAGGGCACTTCTTTGTAACGTAATTTGAGCCGTTCTTCATTGAACTCAATGAAGAGCAGCTCAAGATTTACGAGCGTTAAAGACGCCTCGCATAATACGAGGAGGAGCATTTACGTGTGAAACGAGGCAGCTGTTTTCTCTTGAAAACAGTCTGTCTTTTCACACGTAAATGCCTGCTATCGTGTAGACATACCCATACACTTCTATTGATGACACATCTAATGAACTGTGTTTATTATGTACTCTTATGGATTTTAAAGTTTGTACATTTCTTTATTGATGGTTCATTATGTAAATGATACACCACTATACCACTGTTATCAATGTATCACTATGCGGCTTGAAAAAGATCCTAAGGTTGGGCAGAAACGTTGCATCCTGTTTGTTGTTTGAAATAAACCACTTTTTTTGCCATAGCCGCAGTGCTGCAGGATTTCTTTATATATATCTCACAGTCCTTAGATCGGGAATACCTGCTGGGCACCCATATCCATTATGGAATTTGTCCTTGAGTGCTGCTCCTTTCTATTGCTTTATATATATATAAGGAGAAAGACCCCATTGAGTAGGGTTGAAACGTCGCAAGGGGTGATTAAAGTGATCCTATCTATCACTGAATTTGGAGTGCTGTCTTGTCTTTTGGATTTGTTGCTGGCTATTTGGGAGACTGGTCGTGTGTCTGAACAAGAACCTGTGCACCCGATACTAAAGAAAACGGTGCTGCTTCTACTTTGTTTTTTCTTTTTTCATATATATATATATATATATATATATATATATATATATATATATATATATATATATATATACATATATATATATATATATATATATATTTACTCTGGGGCTGTGTATTTTTTTTAATAACTTATTTTCTTACTTTCTTTGACATAAATAAACGTGAACTATTGAAGTCCATTGAACAAAGGACAAAAAGCATAAATAAGAATTGAGCGTGAAAAAAGCATATCTTAGGCTAGATTCAAAATGTCTGTGGTCTTGTGTATGCAACTGTCTGCCTATACAGTTTCATATGTAAGCCATTAACTCCCATATATAAAAATTAAAAAAAAATAAAAAAAAAGTCACGCAATATACTCTTTTATTGAATACATTTTTTATTGAGTTTACTTCACTGTCGATACAGTTTAGGCAACTGTATTTTGATATATACCGGTCAAATGTATTGCAAAAGAACACTTTTTTAGAATATGTTTGGCTATTGGTGTTTATTACCATATTAGGCATATATTTCAGGAGAACCTAGTCTTATTCTATTATTATCATGTACCGTATTTTTCTGACTATAAGATACACCTGACTATAAGACGCTCCCAGGTTTTAGACAACAGAAAATAAGAAAAAATTTCATATTTTACTACTTTTACAAAGAAACTATTGGTTAAAAAAAAATTTGTTTGGTTTCACCACATTCTGAGAGCCATAACTTTTATATTTTTTCATCGTTTGAGTGGTGTGAGGGCTTATTTTTTGCGGGAAGGGCCGTAGTTTTTATTAGCACCATTTTTTGGTACATACGATTTATTTTATCACTTTTTATTTAATTCTTTTTAGCGCTATGGTGACCAAAATACAAGGATTCTGGGGTATTACATTTAATTTTTTTTATGCCGTTCACCGTGCGAGTCAAATAATGCTATATTGTAATAGTTTCTGACTTTTAAGGATGCAGCGATATCAATTTAAAAAAAAAAATATATATATATATATATATATATATATATATATATATTTTTACATTGTGCTCGGGGAAAAATGGGAAAAGTTTTTTTTATGAACTTTTAATATTTTTTTTACACTCCTGAAAATATATCTAACTTTTTTTTTTTTTTTTACACATTTTATTAGTTTCCCTAGGGGACTTGAACCAGCGATTAGATCACTGGTACAATACACTGCAATACATGGATGAGTTACAAAAGCAGCGTAACTCGCTGAGCTATGCTGTTTTCATATCTCCCATAGTAGTGAATGGCAGTTACGGAAGCAGCGTAGCATGTGAGCTACGCTGTTTCCGTAACTACTATTCAGTTCTATTGGAGTTACGGAAACAGCGTAGCTCAGCGAGCTGTTTCCGTAACTCGACCATGTGCGCTGTTTTCGTATCTACCGATTTCCGTAAACAGAGTATCTCGCGGTGCTACGCTGTATCCGTAACTCCCATCCACTTAGCGTAGCTCAGCGAGCACTCAGCTTTTTTCTTCACTCCCGACCACCTAACCAGGAGGAGGCCAGGAGGCAGCGGTGCCAGGTAAGATAGAACTGGGATTAGGGGGGCCATTCTAGAGATAGGTGCGAGTCCCAGAGGTGGGACCCGGATCTATCTGACATTTATGACATATCCTGTGGATATTCCAAGAAAAGTAGTAGGACAACAGCACACGTCTCCAGATCTTCAAAGTGGTTTGATTGTCAAAACATCCACGACAAACAGGCAACGTTTCGACCCATAGTGAGTGTAGGATCTTACTATGGGTCGAAATATTGCCTGTTTGTCTTGGATATTTTGACAATAAAACCACTTTGAAGACTTGTAGGCGTGTGCTGTTGTTCTACTACTTTTCTTGGAATTTGCATTATGCCGGAGTGGGTTTGCCTGGCTTTACAGCGTGCACCGCACCAGACTCGGGACCTGTGCTGCTTCAAAACCTCCTGTTTTTCTTTATATTCTGTGGATATGTCATAAATCTCCTTCATGGAAAGACCCCTATAAATGCAGCGTTTGCTATTGACCGCGGCATTTAACTAGTTAAACGGCCAGGAACAGCGCCATTCCTGTTCCTGGCCATTAGAGCAGTGTGTCAGCTGTAAAACACAGCTAACACCTGCAGTGTATGGTGCGGGCTCAGCGTGTGAGCCAGCTCCACTCCAAACATCATCCCCTTCCCACTCCATGTTGTGCTGGCACATCATGGGTCGGGAAGGGTTTAAATAAGAAGCGGTCAGGGACCCCGGCACTGCCAGATCCCTTGACTGCCGACTATAAGACGCAGGGACTTTTCAGCAAGATTTGTTCTTGCTAAAAACTGCGTCTTATAGTCCGAAAAATACGGTAATTATATCTGTTGCTAAGATCCAATATGAGTAGCTAGTAGGGAAAGGTGAGGGGTCATGCGGCCCTGGGCCTTCCTTCATGGTGGGGCCATACCCACTGAAAGTGGCATAGCTACAGGGGTTCTTGCTGTGGAGCTCATTTTTTGGCTTGGTATGCAACACACGGGTTGGTATGGCTTCTGGGACCTAGTCTGATTTCTTGTGATACCCCGGTCTCTATACCACTCTATCTACACTGTTACCTCTGTGTTAGTTACCAGTTTCTTTTGTATACCATTTTTTACAGGGTCCGTGTTATATTGTTCTGTTCAGGCATGATTTTTGGAGACACATTCTGTGGTGTCTGTTACCTTTGTATTGTACATTTATAGCATGACTGTCAAGAGTGACCCTGTATGGCATTTTTGTATGTTTAATATATGCCATTCTGAGTAGCCTCATGTTCTCCACATTGTGTATTTTAATTGTTTGTGGTTTTTAGGTCCTGATGGCCAATATGTTCTTATGTACATTGTAATAAAGAATTTATATTTTTTGCAAGTTACTCATTGTACTTGGTGTTATTTTTCCCTTTGGGGAGATGTGATTTGTCCTCACATACAGTTATAGGTATTTATTGTCTGTTCTTCTTTGATATGTGTGGACGTTTACCATAACGTTCATCATTAGGTCTGGTTCTATATAGTTATTCATCATAGCTACAGGGGTTGTAGTGGTTGCAGTTGAGACTGGACCTCACCGCACAAGGACTAACTGTACCCTTACTTCTTTTATATTCTCCCCCCTTTGTGATATGGGTATCCTGTGTATCTTAATTCCTTCTCCCTTGTACTCCTCCTCTCTGGTGCCTGGATGATTCAGGATGCACAGGCTGAGTCACGATGCGCAGTTCAGGAGGTTGAGCATAAAAGAAGTAAGGCTACAGTCAGGCCTTGCATGGTGAGGGGGCTAAGTGGGGACAGTGGAGGAATTATTACTGTCTGAGGTCACTATAATTTTGTGGGGCACAAAGAGGGGCACTAGTACTGTGTGCGGCACAAAGGGGGCACTTTACAGTGTATTTAGCACTGAGGCTTTGAGGGTAGCAGCAGGATGGTGCGTTTGTGTGCAGAGATGAGTCTCGGCTAGGAGAAGTCTTCATGGCGGTCTTGGCCCTGATAGCGAAGAAAAGAGACATTGAACAACAATCAGAGAAGATGTCAGTGGATTTGACTGTACAGTATTCACTTTTCACTGTGTAAAACTGGTATCTGACCATTGTTTGGTGACTTTATACTACCATACATAGAGCTGAGCCGCTGTATCTAAACCTGCCGTGTTCTAAAGGTGTCATGGGCTTTTGCCCCTGATGTTTTCAGACCCCAGCAAGGCCCTCAGAAACAAGAAGAAACTATGATCCAGCGCTGATTGTATTTAAAAGGAAACAGTGTTCCAATTTTATTCCAAAAAGTTAAAATTCCAATATATACAGGGGTGGTTGCAATGGAAGTTTTGCCTACGCGTTTCAGACAATGCTCGTGTCCTTACTCATGGCATATCATAAATTAAATTGTGGCGTCCCGAAATTTATATCCGGTCAATGCAGGTGGAATGCAGTGCAACCTAGTAACACATGTAGTGGAACACAATGTAACTTTGTAACACGTATGATGTACCGGAAGTCCCAGAGAGCCTGTGTACCTCGGCAATATACTAGTATATGTAAAGTATAAGAGTGCTAAAATATATAACAATTATAACTATATTGCCGTGCTTCTATGTTAAGCAATAGCTCGTGTTAGAAATATCATATAAATATTGTTAAATGCATACATTTTGTTTGCGACTAGATGTAAACGTAGCGGTAGTCATATTGCCAGAAAAAAAGGCAGTGTGAAAAGACTAGGGCTCGACTACTAACCCTTTCTATGGCATAAGTTTTAAACGATTTAACTGACCTATCATGGTGTGTGATAAAATGTCTGGCTGCTTAAGAGATATTGGTAATTGTGGGATTCCTAACATAACTAAGATGTTCGAGGATCCTTGTTTTAAATTTTATTATTGTGCAGCCAACATACATCAAACTGCAATCCGTGCATTCTTTAACATATATCAGAAAATCACTATTACAGTTGAAGTATGTTTTTATAGGAAAATTCTTTACACCTTCTTAATCATGAAAGTTTTTGGTAGGCTGAGCAAAAGAACATATTTTACAAGGATTAGAGCCACATCTATAAAATCCTCTGTGATGCAACCATGTGGTCTTAGTTTTACAGGATGAAAATAAGGAGGGGGAAAGTAAATTTCCTAGTGTCGGCGCTCTACGTGATACAACACGACAACCTTGACTTCCTATTGCTCATCTCCTAAAAGAATGGGAACATATTTTAGTACATTATCTTTAATCTGTGCAAATTAATTAGAATATTGCAAAACTAATGTGGGTTTATCCAAACCCGAAACGCAGAACGGTTTTCTGTCAAATAACAGTTGATTGCAAGATTTCGATTGCACTATGGACTTGGCTCTATTTAGAGTCCAATTTTTATAGCCCCTATTGTGAAGCCTATAACAGATTTGTTGTTATTCTGTTTTGAAACTATGACCGTTACTACAGTTTCTCCTGGCTCTAAACATTTTGCCTACCAGAGAGGAAGATATTTCTTGCTTTGGATGATTACTCTCAGCATGAAGGATAGTATTTCCTGAAATAGGTTTATGAAATGCTTTGGCGCAAATAATCTGCCTCTCCTTACCCGTCAATTCTAAATCCAGGAAACCAATGGTGTTTTTATGAAAAGTGTGAGTGAACCTGAGATTGCACTCATTGTCATTAAGATTGTTCATGAAAAACGGTATGGCAGACACATCGCCCTCCCAAATGATTAAGAGGTCATCAATGTATCTCCATACCAGTGAACATGACTACTGAAAGGGTTGTTCAACAAAAAATTGTGTACTCCTCCCACCACGCGATAAAGAGGTTTGCCAATGAGGGTGACAATTTCACCCCCATTGACACCCTCTGAGCTGCAGAAAATACTGTCCATCAAATTGAAAGTAATTGCGTGCCATGAGAAAAATAAGTACTTACGAGATGTTTGACTGTAACGCATAACTATATGTACTGTGTTTGGATAGATGGTGGTCCAGGGCTTTGAGGGCTACTGCATGTGGAATGCTAGTATATAGTGATATAACATCACAGCTCAACCAAGTGTAATTGTGGGACCAAGTCTTATTAAAGAACAGACGTAGAACATCAAGGCCCTGCCTGCTAGTGCTGCATGATCACTTAAAAGAACCAGCGATGCATCTAAAAGCTATGGATAGGCTGTGAATGGCAGCCATGAAGAGAAGTTGCGCAGTGGGTCTAAGCTAAACCTTTGATCCAGGGCCCATAAGGCTTTAGCTATGCCACTGTAAAAAAAATCCCATGGATTTAATACAATTTGAATAATCATAGTAATAATAATAATAATAATTTAATTTATAACGGGCCAACATTTTCCACAGCACTATATTTTGAAGATTGTAAGCTTGTGAGGGGCCTCCTCACAAGCTTACAATCTACAAGGATATAAATGGAACAAGGGTATTGCAACTGGTCTGGCCAACATCAACAAAAATAATTTAAGTACTATGTATACATAAGAGAAGACCAAATTGAGTTGCCACCCAGTGGGGTGCTCTGTGAAAAAGTGCTATCAGTGTAAATATTGCAAGACAAGGAGGAATGGGACAGCTATAGGACAGAAAGAGGGGAATAAGTAACATATTTTAGTAGCTATGTATTGGGACAGTCTTCCTTGAAAATATGTTTTTTAACCTCTTCCCGCCGCAGCCCTTTTTCAGATTTTCATTTTCGTTTTTTCCTCTCCACATTCCAGAAGCCATAAAGTCTTTATTTTTCCATCGATATAGCACTATGAGGGCTTGATTTTTGCGGGACGAGTTGTAGTTTTTTGTAGCACCATATAATGTACTAGGAAATGGTAAAAAAATTATTTGTGGGGTAGAAAATGAAAAAAACAGCGATTCCTCCATGGTTTTTTGTGTGCCGTTTTTACGGAATTCACTGTGCAATTAAAACAACATGTTAACTTTATTCTGTGGGTCAATACGATTACAGTGATACCAAATATATATAGTTTTTTCTATATTTTACTACTTTTACATGTAAAAACCTAAGTGTAAAAAAGAAAATGTATTTTGCGTCGCCAAATTCCGAGAGCCATAAGATTGTTATTTTTCCGTCGATTAAGTGGTATGAGGGCTTATTTTCATTTTTTGTGGGAAATTAGGTGACCAAAAATAGACATTCTGGCGTTTACAAATTTTTTTTTTTACGGCGTTCACCGTGCGGGTTAAATAATGATATATTGTAATAGTTATGTATGAGATAGGGCACTTATAATGTGGTGACAGAGCCTCTTTAACTAATTTTTACTTTCTTTATTAGTCCCCCTAGGGGACTTCAACCAGCGATCGTTAGATCGCTTGCACGATATACTGCAATACTAATGTATTGCAGTATATCATGATCCTGACAGGCACCTATTAAGCCCTGCCGGAGGCAAGGCTTAATAGGTGTACAAAGATGGCAGACTTGGGGGCGTTCATTAAGCCCCCAGGCAGCCATAGCAACCATCGCCCCCCCCCACGATTGCATTGTGGGGGGCGTGATGAGCTGTTGGAGGGGGTCGCGCCATCTTTCTGACGATTTAAATGCTGTGGTCGGTATTGACCACAGCATTTAACGAGTTAAACTAGCGGGATCACGCTCGAGCGCGATGCCGCTAGTTACTCTGAAGTGTCGGCTGTAATATACATCCGACACCGGCATCGTATGGAGCGAGCTCACTGCGTGAGCCCGCTCCATACTTCCCCTACGCGACTTTGGTGTATGGATACGTCAAATGTCGGGAAGGGGTTAAAGCCCCTTTTAAAGCTTTGTAGACTGGTGAATAGTCTTATGTAATTCTGGGAGAACATTCCAAAGAAGAAGAGCAGCATGGATACTTAGCAGAGTGGAGTGCATGGCTAGGCACATAAGAGAATACAGATAAATAAATGCATTACTGAGGGCCTCACCTTTGAACTAAAACGTATTTTTTAAATAAACAATATTTTAGGTGATTTTAAGATTTTTTTTAAGTGACTGTAATTATTTCTTTTTTCCATTTTAAGATACAGCTTCTAAATATCCTGTACACATAGAAAGATGTATCGTGCCATCAAAGTCGATTCCGTCAGGGAGGGACCGGTACAGAGCCTTAGTGTCCTTTTACACTGACCAATATGGGCTGTAAAAACGAACGCCAATCAACGAGACAGCTCACAGGAGCAAATCTGTGAAGGGTTTGCTCCTGTGCTTGTTGGCAGCACAGCTCCCTGTTTACACGATAATATTTTATGCTGAATAAACGATACCATTAGCCGATGAATGAGCATTTGCTTGTTCATCATCTGTTTGTTGCTCTGTTTACACAAGACAATGATCAGGAACAAGTGTTTGCCCGATCATTGGCCCATGTAAAAGGGCCCCAGCACGATTAATGTTAGCTAACTTTTTTTATTAAATACGTGACAAATGTGGTGATTTCTTTTTTTTTCTATTAGTATAGTGTAAAGGGAAGTGTCCCTATATGTATATGTGTATATATGTGTATATGTATGTATGTATATATATATATATATATATATATATGTGTGTGTGTGTGTGTGTGTGTGTGTATATGTGTGCATATATATATATATGGTATGTATGTGTATGTATAATACATATAATGTCCCATGAGCCAGGGCTGTAGAAACACAGCCCTGGTCATGAGTACGGTGGTAAACAAAGCAGGACAATTAGCATTGCTATGCTTTGTTTGGAAACCATGGAGACAGGAGATTTTTTATCCCCTGTCTCCATTTCAAATCTCCCGCGCGCACGGACGGAGCGGGCGCTCATGAGTCGGCTGGTGATACATTATCACCATGCCGACCCATGCTAGCCCGGGGCGAGCGCCACTCGTCCCCTGTTGCGAGAGTACCGGCAGGGTTAAATAGCCCTGCGTCTGTACGCTCAGGAGCTGAAGACCACTCCACCAACGAGGAGCAGCTGGGACCTGCCTGCCTCCCACATCAACACGGACCGGCTCACCTCTCCTGTCCTGCCTCTCCTCCATCGACGGCTCCTGCTACTCTCCTGCTTCTGCTCCATCAGCGACACACGATTAGTATCAAGTGTAGCAACAGCTACACTTAACCCTCTCTCTCCCTGTCTCCTCCTGCTGTCCCTGAAGTTAACCCTTGCTCTCCCTGAGTACTGTAACCCTTGCGTCCCTGAAGTTAACCCTTTCTCTCCCTGAGTCCTAAGTTAACACTTGCTTCTCGAGTAAACCTTGGTTCCCCTGAAGTTAACCCTTGCTGTCCCTGAAGTTAACCCTTGCTCTCCCTGAGTACTGTCCCTAAGTTAACCCTTGCTTTCCTGAGTAACCCTTGGTGCCCCTGAAGTTAACCCTTGCTGTCCCTGAAGTTAACTCTGGCAGTCCCTGAAGTTAACCCATTACTACCCTGAGTTAACCCTTACTACCCCTTGCAGTCCCTGAGTTAACCCCTTGCTGAACGCTTGCAGTCCCTGTGAGCCCTTGCTGCCCTAAGTACCATGCAGTGACCCTTGACCTGCACATCCCCAGGTACACAGAAATCCATTCCCCTTGTTCCTCCTTATCCCGTATTAACCCTTTGTGTATAGGGAAAGTTATATTAGGAGGGAGTGGGACAGAGATAGTGATCGTGTGAGAATTACAAGTAACTTATGTGTATTGTGTTGTAACGTAACTTCTATGTATGTTTAGATAAGTGGGTGACGGTATAATTAGGATTGTGATACCGTGTTTATACTGTACTGTGATTAGAAACTGTAATTTATATATGAGTGATTACTGTATGTTAATAAATATTACTGTTAAGGATCTGCCAGGCACAGCTTCTGTATCCACGCCCATAGGTAATCAGTCTGCACATGCTTCTATGTCTGTGAGACTGACTCCATCTTCCACCACTCAGGATGGCAGGCTTAGGAGTGGGAGAGCCTATCACAGCCTGGCCAGACGGAGCTAGCTCCCGCCCTCTGTCTATTTATACCTGCCTTTCCTGTTCCTCCTTGCTTGTGATTCTTCTCTGTTGGTTTCCTGGCCCTGCTGCAGCTTCTTGAACTACTTGTCCCTGCTTCGTATTGACCCTGGCTTACTGACTACTCTTCTGCTCTGCATTTGGTACCTCGTACACTCCTGGTTTGACTCGGCTTGTTCACTACTCTCCTGCTCTGCGTTTGGCACCTCGTACTCTCATGGTTTGACTCGGCTCGTTTACTACTCTTGTTGCTCACGGTGTTGCCATGGGCACCTGCCCCGTTTCCCTTATTCTGTGTTTCCTTGTCTGGTTGTCTGTCGTGCACTTACTGAGTGTAGGGACCGTCGCCCAGTTGTACCCCGTCGCCTAGGGCGGGTCGTTGCAAGTAGGCAGGGACTGAGTGGCGGGTAGATTAGGGCTCACTTGTCTGTTTCCCTATCCCTGTCATTACATAATCACAAGCCCATATATCTAGTCTACCCTGGTCCCTGACACTCTATGGACCCCCTTGAGACCCTGGCTCAGCAAATGCAGGGCCTCTCCCTACAGGTCCAGGCTCTGGCTCAGAGGGACAACCAGCATGATGCTACCCTGATAGTGCCCCTCACCTCACCTCTTGAACCCCACCTCAAGTTGCCTGACCGGTTCTCAGGGGACCGGAAGACTTTTTTCTCCTTTCGGGAGAGTTGTAGGCTCTATTTTCGCTTAAAGCCCCACTCCTCTGGTTCTGAGAGCCAGCGGGTGGGTATAATTATGTCCCGGCTCCAGGAAGGGCCCCAAGAATGGGCCTTCTCCTTGGCTCCTGACGCCCCTGAACTTTCCTCCGTTGATCTTTTCTTTTCTGCTCTCGGACTCATTTATGACGATAGATAAAAGAAAAAAGGACACAGCGCCAGAAGAGGTTTGTTTTTCCAGGGAAACAAAATATGTGCTTCCTTTTCCAAATTGCAAATACTGGCAGGTAAATGCAAAGAGGTGCAAGCTGCTGCCGATCCCCAAACGCAAACACCTAAAGGAGTTGCCTTGATGAAAATTGTAAAGAAAATAAAATAAAAAAGAGGGATACTGTAGGCGCTGCTTGGTTGATAAAAGTTGGTTTATTGCATAAAGCAAGATGATCTGCCTGAGGAAGACGCCAGTCCGGCGTTGAAACGCGTAGCAATCTGTTTACCTCATTTATGACAAGACTGACAGGACTGCCTTTGCCGAGAGTCAGCTGGTGACCTTACGTCAGGGTAAGAGACCTGTTGAGGAGTATTGCTCTGACTTTAGGAAGTGGTGCGTAGCTTCTCGGTGGAATGACCCTGCCTTAAGGTGCCAGTTTAGGTTGGGTCTGTCGAACGCCCTGAAAGACCTGCTAGTTAGCTATCCCTCTTCTGACTCCCTAGACCAGGTTATGGCTTTAGCGGTACGACTTGACCGACGTCTCAGGGAACGACAACGTGAACGTTTATGTGTGTTCTCCTCTGACTCCCCCATGATGCCTCCCGAGGTTCCGTTGCTTCGTTCTTCCACGGAAGACTCGGAGGTACCTATGCAACTCGGGGCCTCCGTTTCCCCCCAACAACGTAGAGAGTTCCGCAGGAAGAATGGTCTCTGCTTCTATTGTGGGGATGACAAGCATCAAGTGAACACCTGTCCTAGGCGTAAGAATAAGCAGCTGGAAAACTTCCGCGCCTAAGTGGAGGTCACTTGGGCGCACAGGTATTTCCCGTAAATATGAAACGTAATAAAATCTTGCTTCCCTTTCAGGTCTCTTTTGGTGGTAGGTCTGCTACCGGCAGTGCCTTCGTGGATTCAGGGTCGTCTGCTAATATCATGTCTGTGGAATTTGCTATGTCTCTAGCTATGCCTTTGATTGATTTGCCTAAACCTGTCCCGGTAGTGGGTATCGACTCCACTCCTCTTGCTAATGATTATTTTACACAGCATACCCCTGTTTTTGAACTCCTTGTTGGCTCCATGCATTTGGAGCAGTGCTCTGTACTGTTGATGCAGGGATTATCGTCCGATTTGGTTTTAGGCCTTCCCTGGTTGCAGTTGCATAATCCCATGTTTGACTGGAATACTGGGGATCTTACCAAATGGGGTAATGAATGCTTGACGTCATGTTTTTCAGTTAATTCTATTTCTCCCCCTGAGGAGGTGAACACGCTACCTGAGTTTGTTCAGGACTTCGCTGATGTTTTCTCTAAGGAGGCCTCTGAAGTGTTACCTCCTCATAGAGAATACGATTTCGCTATCGATTTGGTACCAGGAGCTAAGCTCCCTAAGGGTAGGATATTTAATCTTTCTTGTCCCGAATGTGAAGCCATGAGAGAGTATATCCAGGAATGCCTGGCCAAGGGTTACATTCGCCCCTCTACTTCTCCAGTAGGTGCTGGCTTCTTCTTCGTAGGGAAGAAGGATGGTGGTCTTAGGCCATGTATTGACTACCGTAACTTAAATAAGGTCACTGTAAGGAACCAGTATCCCCTTCCTTTGATTCCTGATCTCTTTAATCAGGTTCAGGGGGCCCAATGGTTCTCTAAGTTTGATCTACGGGGGGCGTATAACCTTATCCGCATCAAAGAGGGGGATGAGTGGAAGACTGCGTTTAAAGAGGCTCTGTCACCAGATTTTGCAACCCCTATCTGCTATTGCAGCAGATAGGCGCTGCAATGTAGATTACAGTAACGTTTTTATTTTTTAAAAACGAGCATTTTTGGCCAAGTTATGACCATTTTTGTAGTTATGCAAATGAGGCTTGCAAAAGTCCAAGTGGGCGTGTATTATGTGCGTACATCGGGGCGTTTTTAATACTTTTACTAGCTGGGCGTTCTGATGAGAAGTATCATCCACTTCTCTTCAGAACGCTATGACGTCATTCACAGGTCCTGCATCGTGTCAGACGAGCGAGGACACATCGGCACCAGAGGCTACAGTTGATTCTGCAGCAGCATCAGCGTTTGCAGGTAAGTAGCTACTTCGGAGGAAGATCCTGCTTGTATTTTGCCTCCAGGTATAATCATTTCCCATGATTTAGTCTTTGAAATTGCTGCTGATCAAGGTTCAGCTCCCGGGAACCTTCCTGAGAACAAGCTGTTTGTTCCCCTGCAATTCCGGCTAAGGGTACTTAGGGAAAATCATGACTCCGCACTATCTGGTCATCCAGGCATCCTGGGTACAAAGCACCTCATTGCCAGAAACTATTGGTGGCCTGGGTTGCCTAAAGACGTTAAGGCCTATGTCGCCGCTTGTGAGGTTTGTGCTAGGTCCAAGACTCCCAGGTCCCGACCAGCGGGCTTACTACGTTCTTTGCCCATTCCCCAGAGACCTTGGACCCATATCTCCATGGATTTTATCACCGATTTGCCTCCATCTCAAGGCAAGTCGGTGGTGTGGGTTGTAGTAGACCGCTTCAGTAAGATGTGCCACTTTGTGCCCCTCAAGAAACTACCCAATGCTAAGACGTTAGCTACCTTGTTTGTCAAACACATCCTGCGTCTCCATGGGGTCCCTGTCAATATTGTTTCGGACAGAGGGGTACAATTTGTTTCTTTGTTTTGGAGAGCCTTCTGTAAAAAGTTGGAGATTGATCTGTCCTTCTCCTCTGCCTTCCATCCTGAAACTAATGGCCAAACTGAGAGGACTAATCAGTCTCTAGAACAATATTTAAGGTGTTTTATCTCTGACTGTCAATATGATTGGGTCTCATTCATTCCCCTCGCCGAATTTTCCCTTAATAACCGGGTCAGTAACTCGTCAGGGGTCTCCCCCTTTTTCTGTAATTTTGGGTTTAATCCACGGTTCTCCTCCGTTTCACCTGGTAGTTCCAACAATCCCGAGGTAGAGGTCGTTCATCGGGAACTGTGCACAGTCTTGGCCCAGGTTCAGAAGAACCTAGAGGCGTCCCAGAGCATACAAAAAACTCAGGCAGATAGAAGACGTTCTGCTAACCCCTTGTTTATGGTCGGGGATCTGGTGTGGCTATCGTCAAAGAACTTGAGCCTTAAAGTCCCGTCCAAGAAGTTTGCTCCCCGGTTTATAGGGCCATACAAGGTCATTGAAGTCCTCAATCCTGTCTCCTTCCGACTGGAGTTGCCCCCATCTTTTCGAGTACACGACGTGTTTCATGCCTCCCTCCTTAAACGCTGCTCCCCGTCCTTGGCTCCCTCGAGGAAACCTCCTGTCCCCGTTCTCACCCCTGAGGGGGTAGAATTCGAGGTGGCCAAGATTGTGGACAGCAAGATGGTCCAAGGCTCCCTCCAGTACCTGGTCCATTGGAGAGGATATGGGCCTGAGGAGAGGACTTGGGTACCCGCCCGGGATGTTCACGCTGGGGTATTGGTCAGGAGGTTCCACCTTTGTTTCCCCAATAAACCAGGTCCCTCTAGAAAGGTTCCGGTGGCCCCTCATAAAAGGGGGGGTACTGTTAAGGATCTGCCAGGCACAGCTTCTGTATCCACGCCCATAGGTAATCAGTCTGCACCTGCTTCTATGTCTGTGAGACTGACTCCATCTTCCACCACTCAGGATGGCAGGCTTAGGAGTGGGAGAGCCTATCACAGCCTGGCCAGACGGAGCTAGCTCCCGCCCTCTGTCTATTTATACCTGCCTTTCCTGTTCCTCCTTGCTTGTGATTCTTCTCTGTTGGTTTCCTGGCCCTGCTGCAGCTTCTTGAACTACTTGTCCCTGCTTCGTATTGACCCTGGCTTACTGACTACTCTTCTGCTCTGCGTTTGGTACCTCGTACACTCCTGGTTTGACTCGGCTTGTTCACTACTCTCCTGCTCTGCGTTTGTAATGTGATGTAATCCGCACAGCTACATATACCCTGATGTACTCTTCACAGCTTACATCTACCCTGATGAACTCCGCACAGTTTACATATATTCTGATGTACTCCTCACAGATTCATATTTCCTGATGTACTCCTCACAGTATACATCTACCCTGATGCACTCCGCACAGTTTACATATATCCTGAAACTTTTCAAGCTGGGTGTTGACCATGGCGGCCATTTTGAAGTCGGCCATTTTGTATCCAACTTTAGTTTTTTCAATGGGAAGAGGGTCATGTGACACATCAAACGTATCGAGAATTTCACAAGAAAAACAATGGTGTGCTTAGTTTTAACGTTGGTCAATGGTCAACACCCAGCTTGAAAAGTTTCCCCCCTCCCATAAACTAATGTGCCACAAACAGGAAGTTAATATCACCAACCATTCCCATTTTATTTCGGTGTATCCATATAAATGGCCAACCTGTACAATGAGGTCACTTCAAGTGGGTTTCCATTGCTCTGATACCTCTGGGGCTCTGAAAATTGGACATGGCACCTGAAAATCAATCCAGCAAAATCTGGACTCCAAAGACCACGTAGAGCTCCTTTTACAAATTTCCTGTAAATTTTGCTATTTTTCACAAATAAACACTGAATGTATCGACCAAATTTTACTACTAACATAAAGTCCAATGTGTCATGAGAAAACAGTCTCAGAATGGCTTGGATTAATAAGGGCATTCCAAAGTTATTACCACATCTTCAGATTTGAAAAATGGGCTCTAAGCCTCAAGGCCCACATTAGGCTGCGTCATTAAGGGGTTAATAGACCTCTTGCCTAAAAAACATTCTAAAAAGTATACATAAAGGGGAAATGTATTAAGCAGTCCGGTGTAGAAAAGTTGCAATTTGCGCAAAAACTATTTTTTTTGCGACTTTTGCATTTTTACACTGCCCCTGCCACTTTCAAAACGTGAGCATGGTTTAACAGGAAGGGGCATATCCACTTAAGGTCTGGCAAGTTCATAATCATTTACGCCAGAAGCTGGCGTAAATTATAGCAGAAATCTACTAGCTCATTGCTGGCATATATTTCCCTTTCTGGCACATGGACAGCCTAATTTAGAGGCGTGCATCTTTTAATAAATTAGGCACATTTTACTCCAGCACTCTCTATATTAAGATTGGTGTATGAAATCTGCCCCATTGTATCCAATTGTTTCCTATGGGTGCAACATATGCCAAAATGTGAAATTTTGGCATGTTTTTGTCGTTAATGCCAGGCATACCTTTTTGAGTGAAGGCAATAAAATAGGGCTTTACGATATTGTTTACTCACCAAAAAAACATAACCGTTAAGGTATATGGCTTTTTATAATGGTAGTGATTGTCAGATATTTTTAAATGTAACGGTTACATTTGCATACACCATGTTTGCTTCCGTTAGAGGAAATATATGGTTGGCAAATACATGCATTCCCTTTTTACAGCACACTTTTTTTTTTTTTTTTACAACAGTAGGATACTATTCACATGGTGCGAAACTAGTCTTATAAAGGTTTTGAAAATTGATGAAAATGATTACTAAAGAGAGTTTGGTATTAGGATAAGGGAATAATGGATGCTTATTGGTTCAGATGCATGGAGCATATTTTCAAAATTTCTGCAACATGTTTGCTATGGGTGAACATACCCTAATGTTTATTTTCTACATTAACTTAGATTTACAGCAGTGCAATTTTGTAGCAGTCTTCAACTTAAGTGGCAATCTTTAATTTAAACACAGCTGCTACTTTAATTTTATTTGTGCAACGGTTTTCAATGGCTTAAAGAGGCTCTGTCACCAGATTATAGGTGTGTAATGTAGATAACAACAGTGTTTGTAAAAAACGATTTTGAAAAACGATAAATTTTGAGCAAGTTATGCACAATTTTAGATTTATGCTAATTAGTTTTTTAATAGACAACTCGGCGTGTTTTTACTTTTTTACCAACTGAGGGAGAGGAAAAAAAGAAAAGACACGGCGCCACATAGTGCAATAAAGCAAGGGAGTACAAGGAGCAATTTGATGTAGGAAATTTGCTCACCTTTGCAAGTGGATACCGTTACGTATCTCACAAGCCAAAAAGCTGCTGCCAGGTCCGTGCACAAGCAAAAGGAGTTTTGCTGTCAGAAGGGATCAAAGAATAAGGAAAAAGGAGGACCAACGGCGCTGCTATAGTCAATGTCGAGGCAAAAGTTGATGATAATGTTTAATGAAAGAGGCTACGCGTTTCGACACCGTACCGGCGTCTTCATCAGGCCAATACAAATTGTGCGATATGCACACGTTTATATACAGAAAGAAATGAGACATAATTACAAAAAAAGAAAAAAAGAACCGCCAATCAGGGCGGGTCAAAAGGTCAAATGTATAAATTACATAAGTACTGATGTGCAAAACAGCGCGTTACAAGGTTTGTACAGAAAAAACAATGTGAACATGAAAAACAATGTAAACATAAATAAAATATAGTGAATACAATAAAACTGCAAAGGATCACTAACAGCGTATTAAGAATGAACAGATTAAGTCAAAACACAAACGTTAAAAATCTTTGTATTAATTAAATTACGTATTCGTCATAATGTTAATATGGGATTGCAAACATCATTCTCTAAATGTTTAAAAAAAGAGGAATTACCGTAATGTAAAAGGAAATCTTCAAAGCGTCCCTGAGCTCCTAGGTAACGCTAAAAATACGGTGGCCGCAAAGGGACAATGTACTAGATGGACCGCATATGGAACGCAACAAAATGCTCAAAGGTTACATGAGCAATGAACCGCAGGATAATAGATGGACCGCTTTTGGAACGCAACAAGGTCCTCACAAGCGCAAAAAGCCGAAAAATGTAATGAAAACGCAGGAACTATAAGAATAACGGCAAATCAAAGCAAGGAGAAGATTACAAAGGTAGGTAGAAGGACCAATTAAAAATGCGATATTATATAAGTTATGAAAATATGCAATAAACAAGATACAATGTAATACAATGATAATTATTTCTTTAGAATGAATAAAAAAAATACTCTATAAAAGATATTCTATAAAGGATTCTCTATAAAGGATATTATAATGAGAGAAACAATTAAACGGAAACGCATATCCAAATAGCACATATGTTATCTTATAACCATTAATAAAAAATTAGGGCAAATAAAACATTAATCAAAAATGTAATAAAGCAAGATACAGTAGGACTTGGTATACCCAATTATATATACGTATATATCAGATTGAAATTATTCTAAGGACGTTTCGGTGAGATCATTTAGACCACTAGGGTGTAAAGTCTCAAGCTTGAAAATCCAGAAATTTTCTCTCTGTTTAAGCCTGTTAAACCTATTTGGCACATCTAATGGGATTTGTTCTATTGGTGTTATGACAATATTTTCAAAAATGCAATTATGTTTAAATGCACAGTGACGGGAGACACTGTGCTTGAGAAAACCTTGTCTAACATTAAAACGATGTTTATTAACCCGATTCCTAAGCGTTTGGGTAGTCCGACCTACATATTGTAAACCACAAGTACAGTGCAACAAATAGATCACATATGTGCTCCCACAGTCCAAATGATTTTTAATGGGAAAAAAAACCCTAGTTTTAAATGAGGAGAATTCAACTATTTTATCAGAAATATTAGCACAACAAAGGCATCTCTTATGCCCACAAGAATATGACCCCTTAATGTTTGATAGAGGGTCTACAAATTCCTTTTTTATGACAGGTAATTTACTAGGTGCTAAAATATTTTTCAGGGTTTTTGATCTTCGGAAAGTAATTAGAGGTTTAGCTGGGAGCAAAGGTTTAAGGAAAGGATCACTAGTTAAAATGTGCCAATGTTTCAAAAGGATAGACCTAATGTGTTTGCTACCTTTATTAAAGGACGTAATAAAATTCAAGTTATATTCAGTTGGTTTAACTTTCTTACTTTCGGTAACGCTTGGTACTGCTGCTTGGATACATTCTAGTTGTGTCATGCCTCTAGCTCTTGATTCTGCCCCCTTAATCAAAGACACCGGAAAACCTTTATCTAAAAACCTTTTATTTAAAATAACGCACTCTTTATTAAAACTACTATCGTCAGAGCAATTCTTTCTTATTCTGCGATATTGGCCGAAAGGGACATTTTTAAGCCAGGGAATGTAATGTGCACTACTGAAATCCAGATAACTGTTTACGTCCACACTTTTAAAATGGGTCTTGGTAGAAAAATGACTGCCATTATTAGTGATAGTGAGATCTAAAAAGTCTATAGTGGTACCCGAAAAAGTATACGTAAAATTTAGACCAAAATTATTAATATTTAAAAGATCCATAAAAGCAATAGCAGAGGCCATATCGCCTTTCCAAATGAAAAATAAATCGTCGATATAACGTTTATAAAAGACAATATTGTTGGAAAAATTATGTGCATTCAATATATAGGATTCCTCAAAACAGCCCATGTACAGGTTTGCGTAGGAGGGTGCGAACCGCGACCCCATTGCGCACCCCTTTAAAACTAGGGTTTTTTTTTCCCATTAAAAATCATTTGGACTGTGGGAGCACATATGTGATCTATTTGTTGCACTGTACTTGTGGTTTACAATATGTAGGTCGGACTACCCAAACGCTTAGGAATCGGGTTAATAAACATCGTTTTAATGTTAGACAAGGTTTTCTCAAGCACAGTGTCTCCCGTCACTGTGCATTTAAACATAATTGCATTTTTGAAAATATTGTCATAACACCAATAGAACAAATCCCATTAGATGTGCCAAATAGGTTTAACAGGCTTAAACAGAGAGAAAATTTCTGGATTTTCAAGCTTGAGACTTTACACCCTAGTGGTCTAAATGATCTCACCGAAACGTCCTTAGAATAATTTCAATCTGATATATACGTATATATAATTGGGTATACCAAGTCCTACTGTATCTTGCTTTATTACATTTTTGATTAATGTTTTATTTGCCCTAATTTTTTATTAATGGTTATAAGATAACATATGTGCTATTTGGATATGCGTTTCCGTTTAATTGTTTCTCTCATTATAATATCCTTTATAGAGAATCCTTTATAGAATATCTTTTATAGAGTATTTTTTTTATTCATTCTAAAGAAATAATTATCATTGTATTACATTGTATCTTGTTTATTGCATATTTTCATAACTTATATAATATCGCATTTTTAATTGGTCCTTCTACCTACCTTTGTAATCTTCTCCTTGCTTTGATTTGCCGTTATTCTTATAGTTCCTGCGTTTTCATTACATTTTTCGGCTTTTTGCGCTTGTGAGGACCTTGTTGCGTTCCAAAAGCGGTCCATCTATTATCCTGCGGTTCATTGCTCATGTAACCTTTGAGCATTTTGTTGCGTTCCATATGCGGTCCATCTAGTACATTGTCCCTTTGCGGCCACCGTATTTTTAGCGTTACCTAGGAGCTCAGGGACGCTTTGAAGATTTCCTTTTACATTACGGTAATTCCTCTTTTTTTAAACATTTAGAGAATGATGTTTGCAATCCCATATTAACATTATGACGAATACGTAATTTAATTAATACAAAGATTTTTAACGTTTGTGTTTTGACTTAATCTGTTCATTCTTAATACGCTGTTAGTGATCCTTTGCAGTTTTATTGTATTCACTATATTTTATTTATGTTTACATTGTTTTTCATGTTCACATTGTTTTTTCTGTACAAACCTTGTAACGCGCTGTTTTGCACATCAGTACTTATGTAATTTATACATTTGACCTTTTGACCCGCCCTGATTGGCGGTTCTTTTTTTCTTTTTTTGTAATTATGTCTCATTTCTTTCTGTATATAAACGTGTGCATATCGCACAATTTGTATTGGCCTGATGAAGACGCCGGTACGGTGTCGAAACGCGTAGCCTCTTTCATTAAACATTATCATCAACTTTTGCCTCGACATTGACTATAGCAGCGCCGTTGGTCCTCCTTTTTCCTTATTCTTTGATCCCTTCTGACAGCAAAACTCCTTTTGCTTGTGCACGGACCTGGCAGCAGCTTTTTGGCTTGTGAGATACGTAACGGTATCCACTTGCAAAGGTGAGCAAATTTCCTACATCAAATTGCTCCTTGTACTCCCTTGCTTTATTGCACTATGTGGCGCCGTGTCTTTTCTTTTTTTCCTCTCCCTTAGTACATCGTGCTGAGCGTTTGACACACCCGGTCCGTGGGTGTATTCGTCTCGGGTCTTGCAAGGATTTCTATTTTTGGACACAGCTTTTGTTGTATAGAGCCTTGGACACAGGCTGCCTACTTTCATTATCTCATTCTATAACCCTCCTTACTAAAGACCTGTCGTAAAGATTTAATCAAAAAATTTTTTGCGACTCAGACTATTGCTGTGGATTGTATCGTTTTCCGCTCGGTCATGTTGGAATCTATTACGACGAGGGTTAAAACCCTGGAGTCTTTAATAACACAAATGACAAGTGTGAACTCGGGTTTTGTTGACACAACACCATCTGATGTACCTATAGACCTTGAACAAACCAAAGTTATGACTGGACTTTTTTTACGTTTGGAGGATTTGCTTAAAGAAGAAGCGTTTCATAGTATAGACTGTTATTTTTTGAATCGATATGTAACAGAGAAAATTGCCCCTAGGGGCCTGAGACTGTTTTTCAATTCACCTTATCCTGCTGATCAGGATTTTAGCGACAATTGGTTCAAATACATTGAACATTGTAGTATGGGATTTATTGACCGCCTGATATATAAAAGGTCTGAATTATGCCTTACTTTTGCTTCTACCATAGAGGATCTTATTAGCCAGTTTGATCCTTTTTGTTTACATCCTGATTTTAAAAAATTAGAACATTCCATCTTGGATCGACTGCAAATTTTTGAAAAAAATTTAATTGCCAAAAAAATGCGTAAATTTGAAAGGGATATGAAAGATTATCTAAATAATAAACTTGGTGATTGGACCAGCACGCGTCCTATGACTACTAAACTCTTCCCTCCTATTAATACTCCTAAAACACTTAACAAAACATTAGGTGTACCTCTACTCATTAAAGGACCAGGGCTCAAAAGTGGTTACCGTGGTACGGGTGCCACTTCATCATCTAGAGTAGATCACAAACAAGGCGTCAGGGATTTATCATCCCCTAGACGACCCATTTTTGAACAAACAGCCACAACGAGTGTTGCCCTCCCCTGTACTATTCCCTCTCTGTCTTGTTCAGGTAACGCTGTTTCTCACTCCTCATCTAGTGTCAGTTCAATTTGCCCACACATTCAACCTACGTCCAGTTTTTTGCCCTTGGGTTTAATTCCGCAGCATGCTTTTAGGGCTCATGATTTAGACGCACATTTGAAACTACTAAACCTTATTCCAGACACTCCTCCTGGTTTTCTATCTGACACTTCAATATTCAATGATTCAATAGATATCACCATATGTTCCACCGGTTCCTCCTCGCCCAATTTACCCATCATTCATCCCATTCCCTTGGTCTCACAGGTTTCTTCCGATGATCCCATCATTCACACTCCTTCTTTTTTAGGTCTGTCTGCCCACCTCACCATGCCCCCTATCAGTTCCACTCTTCCATCCCAAGATGTCCATCCGTTATTACATCACTCAAAGAATCAGAATATCAGCACCTATTTTCAAAAAATTCCAAAATCCTCATCAAAAAGAAAATTAGAAGGAGATTCAGAGGCTGTAGGGGGGGCAGAAGTCTACATAAGGACCCTTCCCCTCTCACCAAAGAAAAAATACAGACTGACTCAGTAAAAATTTTTAATTTATCCAAACACATCTTCAATGACATCGAACTGAGTTTACTTTCCAAAGGACTATCCTTTTGCCCCACGTCTTCCCCTGATGAATTCGACCTCTTCATGGACCTCAATAAATTTTTGCGCAAACTGACCCTCCAACGTCACTTTGCAATATCTCCCTCTGTGCCAAATCCGGTTATTTTTCCATTAGATATCACCATGCCTGTAAGAACCAATGTACAACCTAAATCTGGATTCTATCCCCTCCACCATCGGGGTCCGGCAATCGAAATATTCTCAAATCTAATTAGCAATGACTTCAAGAGTATAGTACAAATTTCCAAAACTCCGGATAATTTGTCTCAAATTCAGCGTAATTCCTTGAAAAATTTACAAAAAATGTCTGACATAGTTATACGCTCAGCAGATAAAGGGGGTGGTATCGTGGTACAAGACAGAGGAGACTATGTCGATGAAGCCTTGAGATTGTTATCGGATACACTATTTTATGAAAAACTTACTTCCAATCCCATTCCTAAATATGAACATGAATATAAAATACTCATTGAGTCAGCTTTTAAAGACGATTTATTAAGCAAAAAAGAGAGGAGTTTTCTCACTGTGCCTTTCCCTGCTACTCCCTTCATGTATCATCTCCCAAAGATACATAAGTCCCTGTCTAAACCTCCAGGTAGACCTATCATCTCTGGAATAGGATCCCTCACTAATAACTTGTCCCATTTTATTGATCTTCACTTACAACCGTTTGTTTTAAAATTACCTTCTTTCCTTAAGGACTCCACCCAATTGATTAGGGAGTTATTTGAATTACAATCTAACTGTGATATATCCAATCTGAGTTTTTTAACTGCTGATGTGTCTTCTCTATATACCAACATTCCACACTTTCTTGGTATGGAAGCCATCTCCTCATATCTTGTATCGGACCTTCGTTTTTCTAATAAGCAGCTTAATTTTATTATTGAATGCATAGATTTTATTCTAACACACAACGTTTTTACATTTGAAAATTATTTTTATAGACAGTTAAAGGGGTGCGCAATGGGGTCGCGGTTCGCACCCTCCTACGCAAACCTGTACATGGGCTGTTTTGAGGAATCCTATATATTGAATGCACATAATTTTTCCAACAATATTGTCTTTTATAAACGTTATATCGACGATTTATTTTTCATTTGGAAAGGCGATATGGCCTCTGCTATTGCTTTTATGGATCTTTTAAATATTAATAATTTTGGTCTAAATTTTACGTATACTTTTTCGGGTACCACTATAGACTTTTTAGATCTCACTATCACTAATAATGGCAGTCATTTTTCTACCAAGACCCATTTTAAAAGTGTGGACGTAAACAGTTATCTGGATTTCAGTAGTGCACATTACATTCCCTGGCTTAAAAATGTCCCTTTCGGCCAATATCGCAGAATAAGAAAGAATTGCTCTGACGATAGTAGTTTTAATAAAGAGTGCGTTATTTTAAATAAAAGGTTTTTAGATAAAGGTTTTCCGGTGTCTTTGATTAAGGGGGCAGAATCAAGAGCTAGAGGCATGACACAACTAGAATGTATCCAAGCAGCAGTACCAAGCGTTACCGAAAGTAAGAAAGTTAAACCAACTGAATATAACTTGAATTTTATTACGTCCTTTAATAAAGGTAGCAAACACATTAGGTCTATCCTTTTGAAACATTGGCACATTTTAACTAGTGATCCTTTCCTTAAACCTTTGCTCCCAGCTAAACCTCTAATTACTTTCCGAAGATCAAAAACCCTGAAAAATATTTTAGCACCTAGTAAATTACCTGTCATAAAAAAGGAATTTGTAGACCCTCTATCAAACATTAAGGGGTCATATTCTTGTGGGCATAAGAGATGCCTTTGTTGTGCTAATATTTCTGATAAAATAGTTGAATTCTCCTCATTTAAAACTAGGGTTTTTTTTCCCATTAAAAATCATTTGGACTGTGGGAGCACATATGTGATCTATTTGTTGCACTGTACTTGTGGTTTACAATATGTAGGTCGGACTACCCAAACGCTTAGGAATCGGGTTAATAAACATCGTTTTAATGTTAGACAAGGTTTTCTCAAGCACAGTGTCTCCCGTCACTGTGCATTTAAACATAATTGCATTTTTGAAAATATTGTCATAACACCAATAGAACAAATCCCATTAGATGTGCCAAATAGGTTTAACAGGCTTAAACAGAGAGAAAATTTCTGGATTTTCAAGCTTGAGACTTTACACCCTAGTGGTCTAAATGATCTCACCGAAACGTCCTTAGAATAATTTCAATCTGATATATACGTATATATAATTGGGTATACCAAGTCCTACTGTATCTTGCTTTATTACATTTTTGATTAATGTTTTATTTGCCCTAATTTTGTATTAATGGTTATAAGATAACATATGTGCTATTTGGATATGCGTTTCCGTTTAATTGTTTCTCTCATTATAATATCCTTTATAGAGAATCCTTTATAGAATATCTTTTATAGAGTATTTTTTTTATTCATTCTAAAGAAATAATTATCATTGTATTACATTGTATCTTGTTTATTGCATATTTTCATAACTTATATAATATCGCATTTTTAATTGGTCCTTCTACCTACCTTTGTAATCTTCTCCTTGCTTTGATTTGCCGTTATTCTTATAGTTCCTGCGTTTTCATTACATTTTTCGGCTTTTTGCGCTTGTGAGGACCTTGTTGCGTTCCAAAAGCGGTCCATCTATTATCCTGCGGTTCATTGCTCATGTAACCTTTGAGCATTTTGTTGCGTTCCATATGCGGTCCATCTAGTACATTGTCCCTTTGCGGCCACCGTATTTTTAGCGTTACCTAGGAGCTCAGGGACGCTTTGAAGATTTCCTTTTACATTACGGTAATTCCTCTTTTTTTAAACATTTAGAGAATGATGTTTGCAATCCCATATTAACATTATGACGAATACGTAATTTAATTAATACAAAGATTTTTAACGTTTGTGTTTTGACTTAATCTGTTCATTCTTAATACGCTGTTAGTGATCCTTTGCAGTTTTATTGTATTCACTATATTTTATTTATGTTTACATTGTTTTTCATGTTCACATTGTTTTTTCTGTACAAACCTTGTAACGCGCTGTTTTGCACATCAGTACTTATGTAATTTATACATTTGACCTTTTGACCCGCCCTGATTGGCGGTTCTTTTTTTCTTTTTTTGTAATTATGTCTCATTTCTTTCTGTATATAAACGTGTGCATATCGCACAATTTGTATTGGCCTGATGAAGACGCCGGTACGGTGTCGAAACGCGTAGCCTCTTTCATTAAACATTATCATCAACTTTTGCCTCGACATTGACTATAGCAGCGCCGTTGGTCCTCCTTTTTCCTTATTCTTGGATTTTTTTACCAACTGGGCATTGTAAAGAGAAGTGTATGACGCTGACCAATCAGCGTCATACACTTCTCTCCATTCCTTTTTAGCAGTACTCACAACACAGCGTGATGTCGCGAGATCACGCTGTGCAGTCACATACTCCCACATTAACTTTACCGAGGTGTCTTGAGAGTGAATAGACATTGCCTCCAGCCAGGACGCAATGTCTATTCACACTCCCGACACTACAGTAAAGTTTCTGTGAATGACAGCACAGCGTGATCTCGTGAGATCACGCCGTGTTGCGTGAGTAAGTCCCCAAGAAACTATACCGAAGTGTCGGGAGTGTGAATAGACATCGCATCCTGGCTGGAGGTGATGTCTATTCACTCTCAAGACACTTCGGTAAAGTTAATGTGGGAGTATGTGACAGTACAGCATGATCTCGTGAGATCACGCTTTGTTGCGAGTACTGCTAAAATTTAATGGAGAGAAGTCTATGACGCTGATTGGTCACTGATTGGTCAGCGTCATACACTTCTCTTTACAACGCCCAGTTGGTAAAAAAGTAAAAACATGCCCAGATGTCTATTAAAAAAGTAATTAGCATAAATCTAAAATTCTGCATAACTTGCTCAAAATTTATCGTTTTTCAAAATAAAAAAACACTGTTATCTACATTACAGCGCTGATCATATTATGTAGGAGATAGGGCACTTATAATCTGGTGACAGAGCCTATTTAAGTGATGAGAAATCATGCTGCAGCAAGTAATAAAGATAAGGATTGCTACACCTCTTACTATATTGTTATATCAATTAAATTGTAACTTGATAAAAAAAATGTCTGAAAATCAAAGACATTTGTTAATCATTAAAATAAATAAATATGTATAATATGGCCTAATATATACTATATATATATATATATATATATATATATATATATATATATATATATATATATATATATATATATATAGTATATATTAGGCCACAATACAGGTCCTTCTAAATTAATTAGAATAACATCAAAAAGTTAATTTTTTTTCAGTAATTCAATTCAAAAGGTGAAACTCATATTATATGGATTCATTACACACAGAGTGATCTATTTCGAGCATTTTTTTTAACTTTTAATGTTGATGATTATGGCTAACAGTTAATGAAAACCCAAAATTTACTTGGTCGGGGCTCCTTTTGCATGAATTACTGCATCAATGCGGCGTGGCATGGAAGCGATCAGCCTGTGGCACTGCTGAGGTGTTATCAATGCGGCGTGGCATGGAAGCGATCAGCCTGTGGCACTGCTGAGGTGTTATGGAAGCCCAGGTTGCTTTGATAGCGGCCTTCTGCTCGTCTGCATTGTTGGGTCTGGTGTCTCTCATTTTCCCCTTGGCAAAACTCCATGGATTCTCTATGGGGTTTAGGTCAGGCGAGTTTGCTGACCAATCAAGCACAGTGATACTGTGGTTATTAAACCAGGTATTGGTACATTTGGCAGTGTGGGCAGGTGCCAAGTCCTGCTGGAAAATGAAATCAGCATCTCCATAAAGCTTGTCAGCAGAGGGAAGCATGAAGTGCTGTAAAATGTCCTGCTAGATGCTGCGCTGACTCTGGACTTGATATAACACAGTGGACCAACAACAGCAGATGACATGGCTCCCCAAACCATCACTGTCTGTGGAAACTTCACACTGGACCGCAAGCAACTTGGATTGATGCCTCTCCACTCTTCCTCCAGACTATGGGGCCTTGATTTCCATATGAAATGCAAAATTTACTTCCATCTGAAAACAGGACTTTGGACAACCGAGCAACAGACCAGTCCTTTTTCTCCTTAGCCCAGGTAAGATGCTTTTCGAATTGAATAACTGAAATAAATTAACTTTTTTAAGATATTCTAATTCATTGAGAAGGACCTGTATAGGCAATAGGCCTAATATATAAAAAAAAAAATTAAAAAAAAAATATATATATATATATATATATATATATACCAGCATAGAACGTAGTAACGGCACCAGGACTTCAAGACGGATGAAAAACAGGGTGGACTTATTCACCTCAAGGAATAACAGCAACGTTTCGGTTCAACAGGAACATTTCTCAAGCCATTCCTGTTGAACCGAAACGTTGCTGTTATTCCTTGGGGTGAATAAATCCACCCTGTTTTTCATCCGTCTTGAAGTCCTGGTGCCATTACTACGTTCTATGCTGGTATCCACTGTGTGGAGTGCTGTGTTTCCTTGCCCTTGGATTGTGTATATATATATATATATATATATATATATATATATACACTACCGTTCAAAAGTTTGGGGTCACCCAGACAATTTAGTGTTTTCCATGAAAACTCACACTTATATTTATCAAATGAGTTGCAAAATGACTAGAAAATATAGTCAAGACATTGACAAGGTTAGAAATAATGATTTTTATTTGAAATAATAATTTTCTCCTTCAAACTTTGCTTTCGTCAAAGAATGCTCCATTTGCAGCAATTACAGCATTGCAGACCTTTGGCATTCTAGCTGTTAATTTGCTGAGGTAATCGGGAGAAATTTCACCCCATGCTTCCAGAAGCCCCTCCCACAAGTTGGTTTGGCTTGATGGGCACTTCTTGCGTACTATACGGTCAAGCTGCTCCCACAACAGCTCTATGGGGTTGAGATCTGGTGACTGCGCTGGCCACTCCATTACAGATAGAATACCAGCTGCCTGCTTCTTCCCTAAATAGTTCTTGCATAATTTGGACGTGTGCTTTGGGTCATTGTCCTGTTGTAGGATGAAATTGGCTCCAATCAAGCGCTGTCCACAGGGTATGGCATGGCGTTGCAAAATGGAGTGATAGCCTGCCTTATTCAAAATCCATTTTACCTTGTACAAATCTCCCACTTTACCAGCACCAAAGCCACCCCAGACCAGTAACTCTTCCAGCATCTTTTCAGTTGTTCTGCGTCTCACAAATGTTCTTCTGTGTGATCCAAACACCTCAAACTTCGATTCGTCTGTCCATAACACTTTTTTGCAATAATAGAAACAGGGAGAGAACCTCCAGCTCACCGGTCTGTGTCTCCTGGTAGCGTCAATCGGATCCCCGCGACGGCCCGCGGTGTAGGACAGCAATGTGGAGAAAGAAATGATCCAGCGCTGGTGGTGGTTTAAAAGGGAGATGAGAGTCCCATGTTTATTAGAAAAATACTAAAATCGAAAGGGAGACGCAGTCCCAAGATGCAAGTAGTCAGGATTTGAACCTGAGCCTACGCGTTTCGAATGCGATCTGCGTTCTTAGTCATGGCAAGTAAGGTAATAACCGTGTGTCTGAGGTTTCTATATATGCTGAGCAATCAGGTGTCGTAGCCAATATGTAAATATCAGTAATTGGCGGACAACGTCAGTTGAGGTGTGGCTAATGATCGTCGGACGAGTAAATGAAAAATAGGTAAATACATAGCATATCAGCACATTGGTATTATGTGTGCATCGAGTATATAGTGTCAATACAATTTGATACAAAAAGTACAATATATAAATATAACTGCAGCATTGTTGATATTAAGTGAGCCCGTTTATAATTGGTGAGCGCATGCGGGAAAGACTGAGACACACGGCCTTACTAATACTTGTACATACATGAAAAACAAACATGACATGTTGACAAATCAGGGTATTAAAAAGGTTAGTATACAGAAATGGTTAAAAAAGGAGATGAAGAAAAAACAAGTAATTATATATTTCTATAATATGACGAAATATTCAAAATCTGTGATTGTTCAAAGAAAATCTACCGTTTGTAGAGTTAATATGTATTGAAGTAAATAACTTGATTGTAGTATAATATAAATATATCAAAGTTATATCGTATTAGATGTTATAATGATCTAATATCCCAAATGAACAGAAAATTCTTGTCTTTATATGGCATATATTAATATAGTAATATAGTTTATTCTTACAGATATATTAAATATTAATGTATTAGATATTAATCTTATTATAGAAAAAGTAACATATTTAATTAAATATGACCAAAAAAAATCTGTTTCGAAAGAGGAGAAAACATCATAATGGACAAGAAATTATCGCTGAGTCCCAAACCAAAAAGAACCTGTGAATCAAAGGTATAGGCCCATGTGTACACTCAACAGCCCGGCGATATCGCAGAAAAAGAGCCTCTATAAGAGAACAACAGTCATAGATATGAATATGAACTGCATGTACTAATGATATTGTTGCAATGTTGCAAATCCATGTTATACCGAAAAACTGCTTTTGGGGAAATATACATTAACGCATCATGTTAAATGTAGATTAAGTCTAATGCTACGTATGAATAGAATGCGTTTCCTAAGGAGAAAAAAAAGGGGGCATCAAATAAATTGAACCAATTGTCAGTTGATAATAGTATTGATGTGAAAAAGAGTGACACAATGTCAAAGTAAAAATTTATATGATTTTTGCGGTCGCAGAAAAACATGTAATAAGTGCATTGACATGACTACATATTATAGGTGACCGTATGTGGCCAATATATGCGTGTCAAATTGAGGTGACCTTCATACGTATGACACTTTTAATAGTGTAATCAACCCTTATCGTATGTAGAAAACAGAGATTGATAAAACGTAATAGTGTATATGAATTATATCTTAAGGGAAAACGTGATATGGATAGTTGTAATGTTGTCTACACTGAAAACATATATAATCCAATAATGTTGGTCCGAGTTAGAGTATTTCTATGTTCATATGCCAAAGAAGACGCTAAGCGTAAGTTGAGGATCTATAGAAAAGACCAGATATACTTATATGTTATATATATGAAATAATTATGGAGAAAAATTGTGGCATCATAGGGGAGAACCTATAATGGGAAACAAGATATATTGGAATCAGTAACACTATAATTGTGTGGTATGACTGCATATAGTTGATCCTATATATGTTATACTGGAATTGATATTAGATGGGTTGAAACAAAAATGGGAGAGACTACTGCACAGAAAGAATCCACCCCGAAACAAAGCCGAAAAATATATAGGGAGACCAAGCCGAGCAGAGAAGCACCCCGCGATCCCGGCTAAAGCACCCAGCAATGACGGGTAAGTACCCAATTTGTATATATATGGCTAGTGTTGACAGTATCATGGTATGAAAGTGTTGCCCTTGGATAGTTGGTAAGAATATTATATGTGTCTAGATCGAAGCCAATATCAATGTTGACAAAGTAAACAATACTTGGTTGTACGGGATTTGTTTGTCCAGAAAACATGATAGTGTATTGCTAGGAGAAAATATATACTGAGAATCAGTTGGTATTAGATATGGATATTAAATATCTGTAAATTTAGTAATGGAACATAAGATCCTTCCTAAGATTGAGTCCTTTCGGAAAACGAGTATCCAAACTATAAATCCAGAATGCCTCCCTTGTAAGTAAACGATGTTTCAAGTCTCCTCCTCTGTTTGTCCCCCTTATTTTCTCTATGGCATATGTACAGAAAGAGCTGACATTTCTATTATGGCAAGTAACGAAATGTCTGGCTGCGTTGGAAATGTTGATGATAGATGGATTGCGTATATAACTGAGATGTTCCAAAATACGAATTTTAAATTTCCTTGTAGTGCAGCCTACATACTTAAGTTTGCATGTAGTGCATTCAATGATATACACTACATGGTCGCTATTGCAGTTCATATAGGACTTGGTTGTAAAAGTAGTGGTTTCTGTAGAGTTTGAATATTGTTTATTTGTTTTAACAAATGTACAGACTTTGCAAGGGCTGACCCCACACTTATAAAATCCCTTATATGTTAGCCAAGTAGGTTTGGGGTTATTTGTTGGTAACAATGATGGAGACAATATATTACCCAGGGTTTGTGCCCTACGGGGTACTATTCTACATCCATCTTTCAAGAGGTTCTCTAATTTAGGATCTTCGTACAGTAAGGGAATATATTTTAACACCATGTTTTTAATGATGTCGAACTGCTTACTATATTGTAGTACGAGAGTTGGAATACTTTGACTTTTTGTTGGAATGATTTGGGTTTTATCCGTTAGTATGAGAGAATCTCGGTTTTTAGTTGCAACTATGTTTTTAGCCCTTGCCAGGGTCCAATCCTTATAGCCTCTGGCTTTTAACCTTTTATAGATGAGAGACTCCTCTTTAGCGTAGCCTATGTGAGAGCTACAATTCCGTCTAGCGCGTGTTAATTCACCTATGGGGATGGCAGAAATGGTGTGCATGGGATGGCAGCTTGATGCATGCAATATGGTATTGCCCGATAATGGTTTGCAATAGATGTTAGACTGAATAATGTCTCCAATTTTACATGTCGGGCTCAGATCTAGAAAATTGGTACACGTTGAGTTGTAGTTGAAAGTGAATCTGAGATTGGAATTATTGTTGTTCATGAATGATATGAACAACGGTATGGCAGATACATCTCCCTCCCATATGAATAGGAGATCATCAATGTATCTGCCATGCCAATGGATGGAGTTGGAGAATGGGTTGGCTGGAGAATATATATGGTGCTCCTCCCACCATGCCATGGTGAGATTGGCTATCGAGGGGGAGAATTGAGCCCCCATAGAGACTCCACGTTTCTGTAAATAAAATTGATCTGTAAAACTGAAATAATTGTGCGTCATATGATACTGGGTTATTTCTATCAGGAATAATTGCATGTTCTGGTCATATCCACTGTATTTGTGGAGATGATGCCTCAGGGCTTCTAGGGCAATATCTTGAGGGATGCTGGTGTAGAGAGCAATGACATCACAAGTGAGCCATGTGAAATCACAATGCCAAATTTTATTGTGAAATGCCTCTAGGACATCTTTGGTGTCCTTGAGATATCCCGGAGTTCTGTTGACCAGGGGCTGGAGAAAGGTATCCAACCATTCAGATGACCTTTCTGTAAGGGAACCTATACCAGAGACAATTGGTCGCATGGGGGAGGATTCAAACCCTTGTGTGTCTTGGGAAGTGCGTGAAGGATAGGAACTATCGGATGTTCTACCAATAGATATTTAAGTTCTTTGTTTGAGAGTATACCTAGATTTGAACCTTTTTCTAATATTTGTTTGAGAGTGGTAAAAAATTGATCAGTTGGATTGTGGTGTAATTTGGTATACGTATCTGTATCGTTCAGTAATATCATAATTTGGCTGATATACATATCCTTATCAAGTACCGTAATGCTACCTCCCTTGTCAGCCATGCGAATAACTATATCTGGATTGTCATGTAGGGATCTAATTGCTTGTTTCTCAAGTAATGTGAGATTGTGTGAGAGATTATCATGTTTAACCATTTCTTGAATTTTGTGCAGCTCGCGTTCCATGATTTGCTGAAATGTGTCCATTGACTCTGTGCGAGACTGGGTAGGGTAGAATCCTGGGTTCTTAATTTCAAATTTGGATGTCAGAAGGGGAGATGGGTTGATATATTGCCCAGCTAAATCTTCCAGATGTAATAGTGTAGTTTGTTCTTGGAACAATAATTTCCTGTATACATTGACTGCTGGGGATGTTGGCAATATTTCTGATGGAGAGATGACTGGAGAATCTTCAGAGATTGAGAAGTGTCTATTGACAGTAAGATTACGTACAAACTTGTTAATATCAAGTAAAGTATTGAATAAATCGAAATTTTGGTTAGGTACGAAATTTAATCCCAAAGAAAGAACATGGGTCTGAGCTTTGGTAAGTGACAATGATGAAAGATTGACAACATCAAGAGATAGAATACCAGATAGAATACCAGCTGCCTGCTTCTTCCCTAAATAGTTCTTGCATAATTTGGACGTGTGCTTTGGGTCATTGCCCTGTTGTAGGATGAAATTGGCTCCAATCAAGCGCTGTCCACAGGGTATGGCATGGCGTTGCAAAATGATGTGATAGCCTTCCTTATTCAAAATCCCTTTTACCTTGTACAAATCTCCCACTTTACCAGCACCAAAGCAACCCCAGACCATCACATTACCTCCACCATGCTTGACAGATGGTGTCAGGCACTCTTCCAGCATCTTTTCAGTTGTTCTGCATCTCACAAATGTTCTTCTGTGTGATCCAAACACCTCAAACTTCGATTCGTCTGTGCATAACACTTTTTTGCAATCTTCCTCTGTCCAATGTCTGCGTTCTTTTGCCCATATTAATCTTTTCCTTTTATTAGCCAATCTCAGATATGGCTTTTTCTTTTCCACTCTGCCCTGAAGGCCAGCATCCCGGAGTCGCCTCTTCACTGTAGACGTTGACACTGGCGTTTTGCGGGTACTATTTAATGAAGCTGCCAGTTGAGGACCTGTGAGGTGTCTATTTCTCAAGCTAGAGACTCTAATGTACTTGTCTTGTTGCTCAGTTGTGCAGCGGGGCCTCCCACTTCTCTTTCTACTCTGGTTAGAGCCTGTTTGTGCTGTCCTCTGATGGGAGTAGTACACACCGTTGCAGGAAATCTTCAGCTTCTTGGCAATTTCTCGCATGGAATAGCCTTCATTTCTAAGAACAAGAATAGACTGTCGAGTTTCACATGAAAGCTCTCTTTTTCTAGCCATTTTGCTAAGCGTTTAATCGAACCCACAAATGTAATGCTCCAGATTCTCAACTAGCTTAAAGGAAGGTCAGTTTTATAGCTCCTCTAAACAGAAAAACTGTTTACAGCGGTGCTAACATAATTGCACAAGGGTTTTCAAGTGTTTTCTAATCATCCATTAGACTTCTAACACAGTTAGCAAACACAATGTACCATTAGAACACTGGAGTGATGGTTGCTGGAAATGGGCCTCTATACACCTATGTAGATATTGCATTAAAAACCAGACGTTTGCAGCTAGAATAGCCATTTAGCACATTAACAATGTATAGAGTGTCTTTCTGATTAATTTAATGTTATCTTCATTGAAAAAAACTGTGCTTTTCTTTCAAAAATAAGGAAATTTCTAAGTGACCCTAAACTTTTGAACGGTAGTGTATATATATATATATATATATATAGATATATATATATATATATACATATATATATACATCTATAAATATATATATATCTATAAATATATATTGTATATATTAGGCCATATTATACCACTGTCATATTAAATAGCGAAGTGTATCTGTGTTCTGCAGCAATACAGTGCAATATTCTAGTTTTGCTTAGCTCCCTTATAAAAAAAAAAAAAGTGTCTGGAAAACATAAAATAATTGGATATTTTTATAAATATGATGCCTGATCAAAAAACTTAACTCTAATGTAGGTTTGGAGAAAATTTAAGTTCAAAGTGTAATGCTGCATAGCTGCCAACCTTAGATATGCCAATTCCTCAGAGACTTTTTCATTAGCAGAAAGCTGGGGAATAAACTTGAAGCGTGATGTGATGATCTCTTGCCTTGATACCTCATAGACCACTGCTAATTATGAAGCTGGTTGACAAGCAAACAGTGCTCCATATTTATAATAAAACAGTAGACAAAATCCGCCAATTTGTAATTTTAATGTTAGATGTAACCTCATATTTCCCTGCAAAAGCATAAAAAATGTGGTAAATAAATTAATGAGAACAATATTTTAGAGCCTGCAGAAAAAAAAACACACACATACAAGAAGCTACAGAAATGGCTCACAGACCAATTAGCCTTAATATTTACCCCATTGCATGATTTCCTTACATCAAAGCCTGCCTATTTCTATACCCTTATTTAGGGTTTTACCAACTGACTGCAATTAAAGCAACTCTGATGACAAATAAAAACAAATGCTTTGGCATTGGGCTACATATTTATAAAATCAAATTTAAACATGGTTGCATTGGGAAAGAGGATATTTATGTATAACAGTAAATGAGAGCAGAGGATGGAGAATTCTTGCATAATTATACTGTATCATTAGGATGCTGCTTTTTACTTCCAACTTCAAAAAGCACAATACCGTTCTGAAACTAGACTTTCTCTATGAATTGAGTCATTCAGTGCGTCAAATGATTTCTTGTGTGATTTCATGAGCATTAAAATCACAGTGAACGGCAGGCCATAGACGGGCAGATATGCTAAACGATAATGAACATTCTTGCTGATAACGTCTGCGTCTGTAGTAAGAAAAATATTTTTTAACTGATGAAATCAGATGCATTGATTCAAAAATATATCAGGCAGGTTTAAAATTTGATTCTCCCTAAATTGCAACCTTACTTATTTATATACACAAATATTCCTATCCTTAAAGGATATTATATATAACAATTTTTAAAAATGTTTTATTTATGTGATGTGTTTTAAGCTATGGGCCTATTTTATTTTTTTATTATTGTAAAGGGGTTTAAAGGAGAGGTAGAATGGGGTTGAGGGGGCCCCGTTCTAGAGATAGGTGCAGGTCCCAGAGGTGTCATAAATGTCTCTAATGGGAAAACCCCTTTAATGTGTTCCCTAATGTAACTTTATTTATGTGTGTGTTTTTACTTTTGTGGGGAGAGCCGCCATCTTTATTAGCATCTGTGTATGTGTCTCTTCACGAGGTTCTAATAAAGATGCTATACGGCCTGACTGGGGAAGCAGTGGCGTACTAGCACCGCTGTTCCTCCAAAACAGCTGATCGACGGCTTTGAAAGATCAACGGCACTAGTACGCTGCTCCTTCCCCTTCAGTTCCCGCTCCTACTGTGAATCGCCATGTAGCGGCGTTTCACAGTATTACAGCCTTCTCCAATTCAAGTGAATGAGAGAAGGCTTGTAATACTGTGAACTGCCGCTACATGGCGATTCACATTAAGAGCAAGGAATGAAGGTGCAGCAGCATATTACTAACTTTTATTTTGTTTTGTTTTGCAGGTTCCGCTGGACGGTTTGGACTACGTCATAGATTCCTTGGACTACGTCGTAGATTCCTTGGACTACTTTGATGATCTATTTTTTTTTTTTTTATAAAATGGTTAGCGAGGATTGTGTGGGGGAGTTTTTATTTAAATAAAAAGATTAGTTTCTTATATTTCTGTGTTTTTTAATACTTTATTAGTGCCTTATTAATGGCAGTTATCTGTTTGATGACGTCCATTACTAAGGCAGGGCTTAGTGTTAGCCAGTAAAATGGCACTAACCTCCCATTATTACGCTGGTGCCCACCGCCATCAGGGGTATCGGGAAGAGCAGGGTACGTTTCCAGTACCCGACCATCTGTAGTGATGGCCGGGCACTGGAGCGGCCGCAGGCTGGTATCATGAGGCTGGGAAGGGCCAAAAACAATGGCCCTTTCCATCCTGGTAATGCTAGGCTGCGGCTACTTTATTGTATCTGGCTGGTTATGAAATTGGAGAGGACCTTTACATTGTTTTTTAAAAAAAATATATTATAATAATAATAACTGATGAAAACATAGTGTATAAAATCAAGTATCAAGCCATGCAGTTTGCATTTACAAATATTTGTGAAAGAATGAGTCATTCTAAAGAGCTCACTGAATTAGAGCGTGGTACTGTAATAGGATGCCACCATTGCAATAAGTCAGTTTGTGAAATTTCTTCCCTCCTTTATATTCCATGATCAACTGTAATTAGTATTATTGCAAAGTGGAAGCATTTAGGTACCACAGCAACTCGGTCACGAACTGGCAGACCACACAAGGTTACAGAGCAGGATCGCTCAGTGTGGAGGCGCATAGTGAATAAAAGTCGTTAATGCTTTGCTGACTCAATGGGGATAATTTATCAACATAAACATGTCAGACAAAATCGCAAAAGGGTCAAAAAGTGTGTTTTGTGCAACTTTCTAAATACTTTTTATTAAAAACTATTTTTAATTTTTGAGATATAGCTGCTTTGTATACTGTATACAGAGCAGCTGTATCTAGCGCTGAAACCTGTATCTGTCAGCGGCACTGACGCGCTCAGTGAAGCGGGTCCTGCGTGTTTATGACAAGTAGGATCCACCTGTCTGATGGACGAGTTTGGCTTTGGGGAATGCCTGTTTTTATATGTGAAGTTATAGATATCTCTTCATCCTCTGATATTCAGAAAATACCATTTATACTTGGTTGAATTTTATATACTCTCTGTGTCCTTCAAAATGCAGCTGTACTGTTTGCTAGTAATGTTGTTTGGATCAGAAGAGAAGAACTGTGCACATGGTTAAGGTAATATGACAATATAGCAAATATAGGTTTGTAATAAAAAATGTAAAAGAAGTTACACAATATTTGTTCTGTGGTTACAAACTTAACATGAACACAGTATAGTAGAAATCTGTAATGAGTTTTGTTATTGGTTTTACTCATGCACAAGAGCACCCTCTTGTGAGGTTAGAGAAACGAATCATTTAAAGTTGTTTTTGTCTGTGCTACTTTTTTACTTTTTACAATATATACATATAGATTTATAGTTGTGTGTGTATGTGCATGTCTTAGTAGCTATTTTGTAGTTAATTATGACCAGAAAAATATGCAGATCTAGATCTCTGGTACATTTGAAACATAATTACAAAAATATAATGAAACAGTTACATAGTTACATAGTTTGTACGGTTGAAAAAAGACACGTCCATCAAGTTCAACCAAGGGATGGGAAAGGGAAGGGAAACAATTCTACACATAGGAGCTAATAATTTTTTGTTCTAGGAAATGATCTAAGCCTTTTATAAAGCCATCTACTGTCCCTGCTGTGACCAGCTCCTGCGGTGACTATTCCATAGATTCACAGTTCTCACAGTAAAGAAGGCTTGTCGCCTCTGCAGGTTGAACCTTTTTTTCTCCAGACGGAGGGAGTGCCCCCTTGTTTTTTGAGGGGGTTTTACATGGAACAGGATTTCACCATATTTTTTGTATGTGCCATTAATATATTTATATAAGTTAATCATGTCCCCCCTTAGTAGTCTTTTTTCAAGGCTAAATAGGTTTAATTCTTTCAATCTTTCCTTATAACTTTTGGTGTAATCTATAGACCCCCCCCCCCCAATATAACTGAAGAGATAGAATGTCAAACATATAAACAGATGGAGCGGGCTGCACAGGCAGGCACTGTAGTGATAATGGGAGATTTTAATTTCCGGGATATTAATTGGTGTCATGGTTCGGCTCCAACTGCAAAGGGGAGACATTTCCTCAACCTGTTGCAGGAAAATTTTATGGGCCAGTTTGTAGAAGACCCAACTAGAGGTGAAGCTCTGTTGGATCTGGTCATTTCTAATAATGCAGATCTTGTTGGGAACGTCAATGTTTGTGAAAACCTCGGTAACAGTGATCACAATATAGTTACATTTTACCTATACTGTAAAAAACAAACGCAGGCTGGGAGGGCAAAAACATTTAATTTTAAGAAGGCCAATTTCCCCAGGATGAGGGCTGAAATTCAGGATATAGACTGGGAAGAACTAATGTTAAATAATGGGACAAATGATAAATGGGAGATTTTCAAATCTACTTTGGGTAATTATAGTGAAAATTTATTCCTACAGGTAACAAGTATAAACGACTAAAATTAAACCCCACATGGCTTACACCTTCTGTAAAAAGGGCAATACATGACAAAAAAAGGGCATTTAAAAAATACAAATCTGAGGGTACAGCTGTAGCCTTTGTAAAATATAAAGAGCTTAATAAAATCTGTAAAAAAGATAATAAAATCAGCAAAAATACAAAATGAAAGGCAGGTGGCCAAGGATAGTAAAACAAATCCTAAAAAATTCTTCAAGCATATAAATGGAAAAAAGCCAAGGTCTGAACATGTAGATAGTGGTAATGGGGAGTTGGTCACAGGGGATCAAGAGAAGACAGAGTTACTAAATGGGTTCTTCCGCTCTGTATATACAACAGAAGAAAGAGCAGCTGATGTAGCCGCTGCCAGTGCTGTTAATATATCAGTTGATATACTGTATTGGATGAATGTAGATATGGTGCAAGCTAAATTAAATAAAATAAATGTACACAAGGCCCCGGGACCAGATGGGTTACACCCTAGAGTTCTTAAGGAGCTTAGTTCAGTTATTTCTGTCCCCCTCTTCATAATATTTAGAGAGTCTCTCATGACTGGTATAGTGCCAAGGGACTGGTGCAGGGCAAATGTGGTGCCTATTTTCAAAAAGGGCTCTAGGTCTTCACCGGGTAATTATAGACCAGTGAGCTTAACATCAATTGTGGGGAAAATGTTTGAGGGGCTATTGAGGGACTATATACAGAATTATGTGACAATAAATAGTATTATAAGTGACAGCCAGCACGGTTTTACAAAGGACAGAAGCTGTCAAACCAACCTGATTTGTTTTTATGAAGAGGTAAGCAGAAGCCTAGACAGAGGGGCCGCTGTGGATATAGTGTTTTTGGACTTTGCAAAGGCATTTGACACTGTCCCCCATAGACGTCTAATGGGTAAATTAAGGACTATAGGTTTAGAAAGTATAGTTTGTAATTGGATTGAGAATTGGCTCAAGGACCGTATCCAGAGAGTTGTGGTCAATGATTCCTACTCTGAATGGTCCCCAGTTATAAGTGGTGTACCCCAGGGTTCAGTGCTGGGCCCACTATTATTCAACTTATTTATTAATGATATAGAGGATGGGATTAATAGCACTATTTCTATTTTTGCAGATGACACCAAGCTATGCAATATAGTTCAGACTATGGAAGATGTTTGTGAATTGCAGGCAGATTTAAACAAACTAAGTGTTTGGGCGTCCACTTGGCAAATTAAGTTTAATGTAGATAAATGTAAAGTTATGCACCTGGGTACGAACAACCTGCATGCATCATATGTCCTACGGGGAGCTACACTGGCGGATTCACTTGTTGAGAAGGATCTGGGTGTACTTGTAAATCATAAACTAAATAACAGCATGCAGTGTCAATCCGCTGCTTCAAAGGCCAGCAAAATATTGTCGTGTATCAAAAGCGGCATGGACTCGCGAGACAGGGATGTAATATTACCACTTTACAAAGCATTAGTGAGGCCTGGAGTTGGAAAAAATACAAAGAAGAGCAACGAAGCTAATAAGGGGCATGGAGAATCTAAGTTATAAGGAAAGATTAAAAGAACTAAACCTATTTAGCCTTGAGAAAAGACGACTAAGGGGGGACATGATTAACTTATATAAATATATGAATGGCACATACAAAAAATATGGTGAAATCCTGTTCCATGTAAAACCCCCTCAAAAAACAAGGGGGCACTCCCTCCGTCTGGAAAAAGAAAGGTTTAACCTGCAGAGGCGACAAGCCTACTTTACTGTGAGAACGGTGAATTTATGGAATAGCCTACCGCAGGAGCTGGTCACAGCAGGGACAGTAGATGGCTTTAAAAAAGGCTTAGATAATTTCCTAGAACAAAAAAATATTAGCTCCTATGTGTAGAAATTTTTTTACTTCCCCTTTCCCATCCCACTTCCCCTTTCCCATCCCTTGGTTGAACATGATGGACATGTGTCTTTTTTCAACCGTACAAACTATGCAACTATGTAACTTAGATTCTCCTTGCCCCTTATTAGCTTTGTTGCTCTTCTTTGTGTTTTTTTCTAATTCCATTGCATCCTTTCTATGAACTGGAGCCCAGAACTGAACGGCATATTCTAGATGAGGCCTCACTAATGCTTTACGTTTGTTGCAAGCTAGATTTGAGGAAAGTCCATAAGACAGCTCTAGCCTATCATATATATATATTTCTGGAAAAAACTGATGTACATATTTTTATTAGCATATAGCAAACTGCTTTACACATGCGTTCATTCTAAATCTCCCAGCCTAAAGGTAAAATAATGGAGTACTAAGGTTGTAAATGTAGGGGGGAATTAATTCAGACTGGCATTTCATACACCAGTGTTAATATAAAGAAAATTGGAATAAGATGTGACACATTTATTGAGAGGCTAATGCGCCACAATTGTGGTGCAATGACTGCGGCAGGGCACCATCCATTCCTCCCTTCAATCGAACAGACTGTAAAATAGCAAAAAAGCATACTCACCTCACCGCTCGTCTTCTCCACTCCGGGAGAAGTGCAATTGTGCAATGATATTGCAATATTGTAAAGCAAGTTATGTAAGTCACAGGTAACAAATTCTTCTACACCGTGTTCCAAATTCTTATGCACATTGGATATAAGTGTCATAAACATTTCATTATTCGTTTTTCAATTAAACTCATGGATGGTATTGTGTCTTAGGGCTCTATGGATCATTATAAGCAATCTCAGACACCTGTAATAATTAGTTTTCCAGGTGTGCCCAATCAAAGGAAAACTACTTAAGAAGGACGTTCCACATTATTAAGCAGGCCACACGTTTCAAGAAATATGGGAAAGAAAAAGGATCTCTCTGCTGCCGAAAAGCGTGAAATAGTGCAATACCTTGGACAAGGTATGAAAACATTGGATATTTCAAGAAAACTTAAGCGTGATCATCGTACTGTGAAAAGATTTGTGGCCGATTCAGAGCACAGACGGGTTCGTTCAGATAAAGGCATAATGAGGAAGGTTTCTGCCAGACAAATTAATAGGATTAGGAGAGCAGCTGCTAAAATGCCATTGCAAAGCAGCAAACAGCTATTTGAAGCCGCTGGTGCCTCTGGAGTCCCACGGACCTCAAGGTGTAGGATCCTTCAGAGGTTTGCAAGTGTGCATAATGCTATTATTCGGTCACACCCCAAAACAATGCTCACAAGCAGAAACGGTTGCAGTGGGCTCAGAAATACATGAAGACTAATTTTCAAACCGTGTTGTTTACTGATGAGTGCCGTGCAACCCTGGATGGTCCAGATGGATGGAGTAGTGGATGGTTGGTTAATGGCCACCATGTCCCAACAAGGCTGCGACGTTAGCAAGGAGGTGGCGGAGTCATGTTTTGGGCTGGAATCATGGGGAGAGAGCTGGTAGGCCCCTTTAGGGTCCCTGACGGTGTGAAAATGACCTCTGCAAAGTACGTAGAGTTTATGACTGACCAGTTTCTTCCATGGTACAAAAGGAAGAACCGTGCCTTCCCTAGCAAAATTATCTTCATGCATGACAATGCACCATCTCATGCTGCAAAGAATACCTCTGTGTCATTGGCTGCTATGGGCATAAAAGGAGAGAATCTCATGGTGTGGCCCCCATGTTCCCCTGACCTCAACCGTATTGAGAACCTTTGGAGCATCCTCAAGCAAAATATCTATGAGGGTGGGAGGCAGTTCACATCAAAACAGAAGCTCTGGGGAGGCTATTCTGACATCCTGCAAAGATATTCAAGCAGAAACTGTCCAAATACTCACAAATTCAATGGATGCAAGAATTGTGAAGGTGATATCAAAGAAGGGGTCCTATGCTAACATGTAACTTGGCCTGTTAAGTTTTTTTTTATTGAAAGAGCTTTTGATTTCTGTAACTATGACCTCCTGATGCTGCAAATTCAACAAATTACCATTTTAGTTCTCTTTACAACCTTTAAAATGTTTTGATCTCTGTTGTGCATAATCATTTGAAACAGTGCATGTTGAGTTTTTCACTTCTAAAAAAAAATCTGTTATCATTAGGGGATTTGTTCAATAAAATTTGCATTATACTCCAACGGTTGATGGCTTGAAGATTATACTGACTGTCATTTGCATCGACTATTTATTAAAATCAGCGAAAAATAACATTTGCATAATAATTTGGAACGCGGTGTAAACTTGCCCTGCTGTCCATAGCTTTGGTTCACTGTCTGTTTTTAAGAGAAGTCTCCTGAGGCATTTTACCATGGCCATAAGGCTGGTGATCACCAGGCTCTGGAGCAATGTTAGATGCCTACAAGGGGTCAATGTATTGAAAACCTACGCCCATTTCATGAGAATGGAAGAGATGATTATTACGGTAAATAGAATGATAGATGATAGAATGGGACTGCTCATATAAGTTCGCCTTAATTATGCGCTTTTTTTGCATGGGAAATTCAATTACAATGAATTTGGTAGGCACCCCATTGGTCTTTGCAAACTCACCCTCTTTCCTTTAACCCCCTATTACCCTCTTCTAGTTTCTTTAAAGTAAGTTTTCTTCTGTGTGTTCTTATTAAAATGTACGTATCTTGAGGATTTTCTTAATAATGTACAAAATCAATAATTAGCATGTGTGTCTTGAAATCCTCAAGACATAACCTGTTGTGGTTCCATGAGGACAGGTTTGGGAAGCACTGTGATTTAATGCCATGCAACAAATATGTTAATGTTTCATCCAAAAATACTGTGAGCAGATGTTCACTGTAAATACACCTCAAAACACAAGGGGTACCCACTTTGGCTGGAACAAGAAATTTGATTGATAAGCTGGAACAAAAATAGATTGTCATGGGGGTTGTGGGCAATGCAGCTAATAAGCCCCCTTTATGCTCGTTGTCATGGGGGTTGTGGGCAATACTGCAAATAAGCCCCCTTTATGCTCGTTGTCATGGGGGTTGTGGGCAATGCTGCTAATAAGCCCCCTTTATGTTCGTTGTCATGGGGGTTGTGGGCAATGCAGCTAATAAGCCCCCTTTATGCTCGTTGTCAGGGGGGTTGTGGGCAATACTGCAAATAAGCCCCCTTTATGCTCGTTGTCATGGGGGTTGTGGGCAATGTAGCTAATAAGCCCCCTTTATGCTCGTTGTCATGGGGGTTGTGGGCAATGCAGCTAATAAGCCCCCTTTATGCTCGTTGTCAGGGGGGTTGTGGGCAATACTGCAAATAAGCCCCCTTTATGCTCGTCGTCATGGGGGTTGTGGGCAATACTGCAAATAAGCCCCCTTTATGCTCGTTGTCAGGGGGGGGGCTAATCCTGCTCACGCACGTGCCATGATCGTTGCCGAGGGGTGATGTGCGGTATTTACATTTACAGTACAATGCCTTGTTGCAAATGGGGGAATAAAACTGCTCGTCTCTAGGGAGTTGAAATAGACTTACCTGCAAACGATGCTGCTGCGGAATGAACCGGATCCTCTGTCGCCTGCTGCCGATGTGTCCTACTCGCTCGTCCGACAGGATGCAGCATCTGGGACAGGAAGTGAGTGACGTCACAGCGAGGTCTCTCGAGACCTCGCTGTGTGTCTGTGCACTGCCAGAAGCTGGGCGTTGTGAAGAGAAGTGGATGATGCTGATTCGTCAGCATCATACACTCCCATTCACAACGCCCAGCTAGTAAAAGTAGTAAACACGCCCCGATGTACGCACATAATACACGCCCAGTTGTACTTTTACTTTTCAACACGCCCAGTTGTACTTTTGCAAGCCTCATTTGCATAAATACAAAAATGGTCATAACTTGGCCAAAAATGCTAGTTTTTTAAAAATAAAAACGTTACTGTAATCTACATTGCAGCGCCTATCTGCTGCAATAGCAGATAGGGGTTGCAAAATCTGGTGACAGAGCCTCTTTAAAGTCTAGTGGCAAAATTATACTTTAACCCCTCAATGACCAGGCCATTTTGCGCGTTAATGACCAAGTCGTAACTTTTTTTTAATTCCGTCGACATAGCCGTATAAGGGCATGTTTTTTGTGGGACGAGTTGTATTTTGTAATTACACCATTTTTAGATGCTTATAATATATCGATTAACTTTTATTAACTTTATTTTAGGAGAGAATTGAAAATAAGCAGCTATTCCAGCATTGATTTTCACATTATAAATTACGCCGTTTACTATGCAGCGTAAATAACATGTTCACTTTATTCTATGGGTCTGCACAATAAAGGGGATACCAAATATGTAAAGGTTTTATATGTTTTCCTATGTTTGCACAATAAAAATCCTTTTAGAAAAATTTACTTGTTCTGGCATCGCTGCATTCCAAGAGCCGTAACTTTTTTATTTTTCCGTCAATGCGGCCGTATGTGGGCTTGATTTTTGCGGACCAAAGTGTAGTTTTCATTTGTACTATTTTGGGGTACATAGGACTTATAGATTCACTTTTATTTAATTTTTATGTGGGGAATGGGAGTAAAGAGAGAATTTTGTCTTTTTTTTTTGCGTTTTTTTTGGAAGCTGTTTTATTGTTCAAGTTGTTACGATCGCTGGGATACCATATGTGTGTATGTGTTATTTGTTTTGACACTTTTACTAAATAAAACCACTCTTTGTTTTATTTTATTTTGACTGTAATTTTCTATTTTTATTTTTTCACAAACTTTATTTAACTGCTTTACATTTCTTTTTTTAGTCCCACCAGGGGACTTCACCATGCGATCTGCTGATCGCATATATAATGCTTTGGTATACTTAGTATACCAAAACAGTATTGCCTGTCAGTGTAAAACTGACAGACAATCTATGCCTCCGGCATGGCCTAACAGGCATTTGCTGAAGGCAGACATTATAAAACCAGCTGACAAGGGGGGAGCTATAGTCATCATGGACAGATCCGATTATGTCAAAGAAATTCACAGCCAACTCCAAGATACATCGATTTATCAAAAGTTAGAACATGAAGCTACATATAGTATTGCACAAAATATACATACTACCCTTGCACATTACCCGGAGAACAACATCATAGACACATCTGTCTCTACTTTTCCCACAAACCTACATCCCATTACTCCGGTCTTCTATGTGTTACCTAAGGTACACAAAAGACTAAACAACCCACCAGGTAGACCTATAGTGGCATCCACAGACTCCATTTTATCGCCTCTTTCCATTTTATTGGAGAAAATACTAACACCCATTATAAAAAGAACCAAATCATTCTTATTAGACACCATTGAATTTCTGAGAACAATTAGAACATTGACTACTTTACCTAAGGACTGCATTCTGGTAACTTGGGATGTTACTAGTCTATACACCTCCATACAACATGATAAGGGCATGTCAGCAGTTAGAAAATCATTGTCTACCTCAGAAGTAGCTCCAGAATTAATCCAATTTTTTATGGATTTACTTAACATTGTACTAACATCCAGTTTTTTTATGTTCCATGACGACTTCTACCTGCAGAAACAAAATACAGCGATGGGATCCAATGTTGCCCCCCCCCCATATGCAAACTGCTATATGGCCGATTATGAAGAGACATATGTGTATACACACCCTCTCTTTGCCAACCACTCCATTGTCTGGAAAAGATATATTGACAATATTTTTTGCATATGGGATGGCACCTTGGATTCCCTCGACACATTCCACACATACCTCAATTCCCTTTTTCCTGAATTACAGTTCACATTACATCAAGATTTGCATGCTATCAGCTTCCTGGATACTCTAATCCATAAATCCCCAGAAGGTACTCTGTTCTCAGATCTGTTTAGAAAGGAAACTGATTTCTACAGCCTGCTACACTTTAGCAGCTGTCACCCCAGGAACACAAAGAAATATCTTCCATGCTCCCAGTTTGAGAGAGTAAGAAGAATCGTGGAGGATGCCCCCATGCAGAACACTAGATTAGAAGAAATGGCAGGTAAATTCATAGAGAGAGGCTACCCTAAATCTGTAATACAAAAGAATTTGCAATCTAAAATTCAGTCTAAATGCCCAATAGGTAAGCGTATACCATTCATACACACTTTCCACCCAGTAGCCAACAAAGTACAAAACATCATCAGGAGACACTGGAATATACTTTCCAAAGTTTATCCCACGGTAGAAGAATTTCAAACACCTATTCTTGTATGCAATTGCAGACCTAGGAACCTCAGACACAAGTTAGTCGAGGCAGATGAGGGATTCCAGATTAAGATATCGAGACAACTGTTTTTAAGAACCCCCAAAAAAGGCACATTCCCGTGCTTACATTGTGCACAATGCTCTAACATTCTAAAAGGAGACAGGATAGATCACCCACACACAGGTAAAACTTTTCCTGTCAGGGATTTCTTTACCTGTAACTCCAAATATGTTGTCTATCTTATAAAATGCCCATGTGGTCACGGATACGTGGGGGAAACCACACAAACCATCAGTGACCGGATTGGGAAACACAAATCCAGTATACGCTGCAAAAATCGTCTACTACCCATTCCCTACCACTTTCATCATGCAAACCATAACATTACACAACTAAAATTTCAGGTCCTTGAACAGGTACCAAAACCCAGAAGGGGAGGCAACAGAATCCAATTACTGAAAAAGAGAGAAGCCTATTGGTTTCATAAATTACAGTGCCTTACACCACGTGGCCTCAATCGTGACTATGATATACACAGCTTTCTATAATTCTCCATATATTCCAATATACTAACATCCTTCTATTTTTCCCTTAGGCTCACTGAATATCCAACGGTCCCTATTGCTGCCTCTCAATACCATCATGGGTATCCTTTTTTAAATTATCAGGCTTTTTTTAAATTATCAGGTTTTTTATATTAATAAAATAATATCTTTAGTCATCCATACATCCATATAAAACATTTTTCACAGTTCCAATACATTGGTGCGGTCCATACCTCAATATATCTTCTAAATATACACTACCGTTCAAAAGTTTGGGGTCACCCAGACAATTTTGTGTTTTCCATGAAAACTCACACTTATATTTATCAAATGAGTTGCAAAATGACTAGAAAATATAGACAAGACATTGACAAGGTTAGAAATAATGATTTTTATTTCAAATAATAATTTTCTCCTTCAAACTTTGCTTTTGTCAAAGAATGCTCCATTTGCAGCAATTACAGCATTGCAGACCTTTGGCATTCTAGCTGTTAATTTGCTGAGGTAATCGGGAGAAATTTCACCCCATGCTTCCAGAAGGCCCTCCCACAAGTTGGATTGGCTTGATGGGCACTTCTTGCGTACCATACGGTCAAGCTGCTCCCACAACAGCTCTATGGGGTTGAGATCTGGTGACTGTACTGGCCACTCCATTACAGATAGAATACCAGCTGCCTGCTTCTTCCCTAGATAGTTCTTGCATAATTTGGAGGTGTGCTTTGGGTTATTGTCCTGTTGTAGGATGAAATTGGCTCCAATCAAGCGGTGTCCACAGGGTATGGCATGGCGTTTCAAAATGGAGTGATAGCCTTCCTTATTCAAAATCCCTTTTACCTTGTACAAATCTCCCACTTTACCAGCACCAAAGCAACCACAGACCATCACATTACCTCCACCATGCTTGATAGATGGCATCAGGCACTCTTCCAGCATCTTTCAGTTGTTCTGCATCTCACAAATGTTCTTCTGTTTGATCCAAACACCTCAAACTTCGATTCGTCTGTCCATAACACTTTTTTCCAATCTTCCTCTGTCCAATGTCTGTGTACTTTTGCCCATATTAATCTTTTCCTTTTATTAGCCAGTCTCAGATATGGCTTTTTCTTTGCCACTCTGCCCTGAAGGCCAGCATCCCGGAGTCGTCTCTTCACTATTTAATGAAGCTGCCAGTTGAGGACCTGTAAGGCATCTATTTCTCAAACTAGAGACTCTAATGTACTTGTCTTGTTGCTCAGTTGTGCAGCGGGGCCTCCCACTTCTCTTTCTACTCTGGTTAGAGCCTGTTTGTGAAGTCCTCTGAAGGGAGTAGTACACACCGTTGTAGGAAATCTTCAGTTTCTTGGCAATTTCTCACATGGAATAGCCTTCATTTCTAAGAACAAGAATAGACTGTCGAGTTTCACATGAAAGCTCTCTTTTTCTAGCCATTTTGAGAGTTTAATCGAACCCACAAATGTAATGCTCCAGATTCCCAACTAGCTCAAAGGAAGGTCAGTTTTATAGCTCCTCTAAACAGCAAAACTGTTTACAGCGGTGCTAACATAATTTCACAAGGATTTTCAAGTGTTTTCTAATCATCCATTAGCCTTCTAACACAGTTAGCAAACACAATGTACCATTAGAACACTGGAGTGATGGTTGCTGGAAATGGGCCTCTATACACCTATGTAGATATTGCATTAAAAACCAGGCGTTTGCAGCTAGAATAGTCAATTAGCACATTAACAATGTATAGAGTGTATTTCTGATTAATTTAATGTTATCTTCATTGAAAAAAACTGTGCTTTTATTGCAAAAATAAGGAAATTTCTAAGTGACCCTAAACTTTTGAACAGTAGTGTATTACCTTTTGTATTATTATCCTATCCCTATTCATGACTGCACCTCGTAGCCAGCAGCACGCATGCGCGTATACTTACAATTCCTCCAAAAGACGCAACCGAGTCTGCGCATGAGCGAACCTCCGGCGCCCTTACCATAGAGTCTCTATTCAACCATAGAGTCTCCAGGTAATGGACGCATCCACACATCCAGTCATGATGCCAAAAATCTACCGCTACCACTCTACGCTCTGCCTGGTGTGACTTACCGGAGGAGCTGAGGAGGTCATGCGGCGCAGGCAGCGGCGGAGTTCCTTCTGACTAGGGTCGGTGACAGCCAGGGCCGGTCTTAGCTTGGATGGCACCCTGTGCAGGACTCTCTATTGCCGCCCCCTACACATACCAAAAATTAACCACATATATAGACACGCTGGAACATATATACTGTACATACATAAAGACACAGATATTTAGAGATACAGGCAAATATACATACACACATTCTGGAATACATACATACAGGTAAATATATAGACGTACAGACACATATACACACACACATAGTGGCAGATAAATACACAGACAGGGACATATGCAAATACATAAAAGGCACATATATACAAGCACAAAGACACATTCACAAACAGACCTATATATACCCACACAGGCACATATGTACACAGCACAGATAATGTAGTAGATGTTACCTGCAGTCCTATGTAACACCACAGATAACACAGTGATAACTCTCTGAGTACAGATGGTAGTGTTACCTGCAGTCCTATGTAACACCCCATATAACACACAGTGATAACTCTGAGTACAGATAATGTAGTAGTGTTACCTGCAGTCCTATGTAACACCACTGATAACACAGTGATAACTCTCTGAATACAGATGGTAGTGTTACCTGCAGTCCCATGTAACACCCCAGATAACACACAGTGATAACTCTGAGTACAGATAATGTAGTAGTGTTACCTGCAGTCCTATGTAACACCACGGATAACACAGTGATAACTCTCTGAATACAGATGGTAGTGTTACCTGCAGTCCTATGTAACACCACAGATAACACCACAGTGATAACTCTCTGATTACAGATAATGTAGTAATGTTACCTGCAGTCCTATGTAACACCACATATAACACAGTGATAACTCTCTGAATACAGATGGTAGTGTTACCTGCAGTCCTATGTAACACCCCACATAACACACAGTGATAACTCTGAGTACAGATAATGTAGTAGTGTTACCTGCAGTCCTATGTAACACCACGGATAACACAGTGATAACTCTCTGAATACAGATGGTAGTGTTACCTGCAGTCCTATGTAACACCACAGATAACACCACAGTGATAACTCTCTGATTACAGATAATGTAGTAATGTTACCTGCAGTCCTATGTAACACCACAGATGACACAGTGATAACTCTGAGTACAGATAATGTAGTAGATGTAAGAGACAAACACATGCAGAGACACAGACAGAGACACACACACACACACACACACACACACACACACACACACACACACTGTAACATATACACATACTAAGACAGAGACACACACTGTATTCACACTACACACATATACACACAGACACTCACCATGTCTCCTTGCTGACAGGTCAGGATGGGCTGTGTGTGGGCGGAGCTTCCTCTTCTGCTCGTCGGCTGTAACAGCAGAGCACAGAGTAGAAGCAGATGCTGGGAGGCTGCAGCATGGGAGTGGACCTGTCCCTTGACCTGAGTCATCTGACTTCATGTCACTGACGTGAGGTCAGGTGACTGGACTGGTCCACTACCTGGCCATCACAGAACCCAGTCAGAATGCCGCTGTGTAAACATACGGGGCGCCTATCAGCAGCGATCAGCTGCTCTTCTGCACCCCCCCTTCCCTTGCGCCCAGGGCACATGCCCCGCCTGCCCCCCCCTAGCTACGCCCCTGAGTTTAGTACCAATACGGACTCTGCTACATATCCTAGTTCACTTCCGGTTACAAGACTCTTTTCATTTGTATATCTGCTGCTTTGAATGTTCTATCTTGCTCAATATTTCCTGATTCATTTCCATAACAACAGCATTTTAGATATGTTTATCTATATGTATAGGAGAATACTATAAATGTTATATCTATATGAGCGATTATACACTGTTACTCCTAGTCCTGAGATGGTCTAGCCATATTTTCTTTTTCATTTTTTTCTATTATGTTATCCTCATATTATCATGCAAAATTATTTATGTTTACTATGTTGTTTTTTGATCCGCAGTGTTTGACAAAGGCCGAATTGTGGCCGAAACATTATTATTTATTGCCTTATTCTAAATAAAACCACTTTTTTGCAAATTAACCTAAGAAGTTATTTCAATAACTAGTTTCTAGCAGAAAAAATATATATTCTAGAGAGTCTTAGATGCTCTCTAGAAGAAAAATAACATAAAAGTTTATGGCTCATGCACATGGCCATATTATGACTCTGTACAACGTCTTAGCTGTACTGATTCATAATACGGCGCCCATAAAAGTACATGGGTTTGTACTGTAACTCCATATGCCTTTGATTTCATACAGAGATTTTTTGTGATGGATTCCATATAAATCAGACATTAAAAAAAAACTGTGTGGCATGTAGTCTTCACATATGGAGCCAACAGAGCTTGTATGGCAACACTCAGAGGCTGAGTGGTTCTACTGGGGAGTTGTACAGGTATTGTACACTTCCATGCTCACGCCATGTGCATGAGCACTTTTAGCAATTTAAAAAGAATGGCTGAAATTTTCTTCAGTCTGACAGCCACTTGGGGTGGGGTCAGGAAGGATTCCTTATTTGTGTAGGCTAGTTCATTCCAACATAACCCTTAATTTCTTTGCCTAAATTTGATGAACATATGTATTTTTCTAGTCATAATAACTATAGTTAGTTCTAACCATAACTATGTAACGGAATAGAACTGTTTTTGCCTACTATGGCAGAGATTATCCCCCCCCCCTCTCCATACTAAAAACACCACAGCACAAATAAGTATGTACTGAAAATTCTAATGCTGTAATGGAAAATATCATGTTATAATGCATTCATTGCTTCCTATGACATGTTTTTAAACAATTCATATTGAAAAAATTGTAAGTAAAGTCTCACTTACAATTTTATAAATTCAAGAAATTTATTAAATTTCAATTTTTTTTCATGGTGTATATCTAACTGTCCAAAAGAGGACACGGCAGCAATTTTTCAAACTACAAATATTATTTAAACTCATGTGCACCTTTGCAATTTGTGCTGCACATTACTCCATTTTTCTCAGTGTCACACCAATACCAAATAGAGTATGCTAATTTGTCACATACTAATTTTTCATGCCCCATTGGGTTCATTGACATGCCTTAGGCACTAGTGTATTTTATGCAGGGCACACCTTTTATGCTAATTTCCAATTGATGATAAATAACCCACTATGTCTACTTCTCCTGCACCACCTAGTTGAACTTTTCAAGAATAATATTTAGAGAGCCAGCAATGTTTATGTAAGTTACAAATTTAATGAATGAATACTGCACATTTTACATTTTCATTAATTTGCTGTTCAATTCTCAGATTTCCAAGATATTATAATGCATTTATTTTAGTTGATCTGATTTATTTTAGAAAGATCCATCATACTGTATATCACAGAACAAGAAGCCAACATGGTTTATTTGCAAATAAAAAAAATGAAATAATCTTAATTCATTTAACCAATTTCTTGGGAAGTACCAAGAAAAATTATTTTCTGACAGTCGCCTGCTTGGATTATTCCGGCATTTATTTTATTTTTCATTTTAATATCATTAAATGGTATCATAGAAGCAACATTCACATTGATTTTAGGTTTTGATCAATATAATAACACTGGTGCTCTTAACTTGGATATTGATTCAACTCTCTAACACTTGACTTGATACATCTTCTCTATTGACATGATCAGATTTATATTCTGTGTTTCAATTAGCACACATGGGAAGATTTAATGACTTTCCTGTTTGCCAAAAACATTTTATTGTTGTTCCCATGAATATGTTATCATTCTTGATCAAAGATCTCAAGGGTAATCCCTCTGGTGTAAGCGAGATTTGTATATAAAGCATTTACCATTATATAATATACAATCTTCTTGTTTCATTTAGCTTGTCTTTCATGTAACTTGTCAATAATAACAGTGTGTGGTCTTACAAGATTCTAGTTTATCTACATTATTTTAGCTACTATTACAATAAATGAAAATTGGACTGCTCTTATTTTAGCATTGTGTGTTATTTATGACATAAATACACACAAGCATCTTCTGTACACTGTAGTTTAATGTATATCATTATTGAGGTCAAATGTTGTCACTGATTAGAGGAGGGAATTGTGTGATTTTGGAAGAAGCTGTAGCATAAGGAAGACAGTGCAGTCCTGGCCAAAAGTTTTGAGACTGACACAAATTTTGGTTTTCACAAAATTTGCTGCTTCACTTTTTATAGCGTCAATTTGCATTAACTCTAGATTGTTATAAAGAGTGATCAGATGAATTGCAATTTATTCAAAAAGTCCATCTTGTTATGCCATGAGTAAGGACACGAGCATTGTCCGAAACACGTGGGTACAACTATTATTGCAAACCACCCCTGTATTATGGAATTTGAAAACAATCTTTTTTTAAATAAAATTGGAACTTCGCTTCCTTTTAAAATTATTTGGCGATGGATCACAGTTTTCTCTTGTTCTTCGATATTTGCTACCATATGCCGTCACGAGGACCCGAGCGCAGTCTGGATTAAAGACATTCTGTTGGTGAGCTGGAGGATTCCTCCTACCCTGTTTTTTTTTGTTGTCTTCTTCAGTTAACCATGGTTACCTCCAAGAAAAAACGTGCAGTCATCATTGCTTTGCATCAAAAGGGCTTTACAGACAAGTACATTGCTGCTTGTGAGATTTAACAAAAATCAACAATTTTTTGGATCATAAAAATCTTCAAAGAGAGAGTTTCAAGAATAGATTGCTGTAAAGAAGGCTTCAGGGCGCCCAAGAAAATCCAGCAAGTGCCAGGACAGGGATCTCTTCAACACCAGTGCAGAGATTGCTCAGGAATGGCAGCAAGCAGGTGTCAGTGCATGTTCACGCACAGTGAGGCAAAGGCTTTTGAAGGCTGAACTGGTGTCAAGAAAAACAGCAAAGAATCCACTTCTCTCCAAGGAAAACATCAAGGACAGACTGACATTCTGCAGTAAGTACAGGGATTGGACTGCAGAGGAATGGGGTAAAGTTATTTTCTCTGGTTGGGACATCTGGAAGAATGATTGACCGGAGAAGAAAAGGTGAGCGCCTCCTGTGTCATGCCAACAGTAAAGCATCCTGGGACCATTCATGTGTGGGGTTACTCACAATTTTGCCTAAGAACACAACCATGAATAAAGAATAGTATCTAAACATCCTCCAAGAGAAACTTCTCCCAGCATGATCATGTAACAAGGCAAAAGTGATAACTAAGAGGCTCGGTAAACAAAACATTGGAATTTTGGGTCCATGTCTAGGAAAGTCCCCAGATCTCAATCCCATTGAGAACATGTGGTCAATACTCAAAAAGCAGATGGACAAAAAAAAACACAGAAGTTGTGATAAACACCAAGGCAAGAATGGGTTTACACCAGTCATGATTTGGCTTAGAAGCTGATATCCAGCATGCCTGGGCGAATTGCAGAAATCTTGAAAAAGAAGCTTTAACACTGTAAATATTGAGCATCTATGCATACATTTGTCAATAAAAGTTTAAAAACTTATGAAATGCTTATAATTGTATTTCAGTATACTATAGAAGCATCTGACTAACAGATCTAAAAACACTAAAGCAGCAAACTTTGTAAAAAAAAAAAAAAATATGTGTTAGTCTCAAAACTTTTAGCCAGGACTGTATGGAATACAGGAAGAATACAAATGTTCAACAGATAGCTAGATTGCGGCCATCAAGGTTGGACTGGCCAATGGGAGTCCATCTGGTGGACCAAAGCTCTGACATAGTAATCAGTGCCTTATACAATAGGGTACCAAAGATTCTGCAGATAACAACCCAATTCGGAGCTGATTTTAGAGCCAATAATTGCTATTGTTTCCTCCCTTACTTTCTATCTAAATCCGACAATACCCAAGATGTTAAAAAAAAATGTAAAAAAAAAAACATATACCTTTGACGGATGCCATCCGTCAGCCATCCATCGCCTGTAGACTTCCATGTTAAAGGAATCTACACATCACAGCCATCCAATAAAAAAATACATACATTAAATGTATATTTTACTTACATGGGAGTCTATGGGCGACGGATGGCCAACAGAAGGCATCCATCAGACGCATCCGTCGGCCATCCGTCGCCCATAGACTCCCATGTTAAAAAAAACATATACCTTCAATGTGTACATTTTTTTTACAAGATAGAATGAGATTGTATTGAATTGGTATAATGACAAATTGTATTACGTAAAGGAATTCAAGAAAAGTAAGGGTGGACACATTTGTACTGAGGTCAATTTTGTATTGGTTGAGTCACAAATAACTTATTAGCAGCCATAACTAGGCTTTCCTTAATCCATGGAAAATTCCCTGGCCAAGGCAAAGTGGCATGTTAAGGTCACCCAGGTACTCCGTACCCAAAGTAAATGACCCACCAGCCCACCCCACATCTATGCCCCTGCTATTACCTCTGTATACAATGATAGAAATTACACAAGTGGACGTGTATGTGTTCAGTATAGATGGAGGGTGAGCCCAAGGAACCCCAGTCCGACAATGCAGACCACATCTCTAAATAGAAATGTGTATGATACTTTAAATCTGACATTATTGTGTATTTTGAAAAACATATTTTCATTCAATACATAAGAGTGTAGCAAATATGAAAGAGGATACGTAAGTAGGTATTTAAACAGACACACCACTCTAACTTTTAAAAATCCCCAGCAAACAGCTGTTAGGCCCCATGCACACGAACGTGTTTTTCACACACAAATCTTCGGATGAATTGCGGTCACATTCATTTCTATGGGCCCATGCACACGACCATGGTTTCCACGGTCTGTGAATTGACCTGGGGTCCTGGACAGCAAAAAGATAGGACAGCTCTTATTTCGGCCGCATTTTGCAGTCCAGGCTTATTGAAATGAATGTACATGGCCATGTGCACGGCCCGTGATTTGCAGGCGGCACGCGGGTGACACTCCGCTGAAGTCCGAGCTGCAAATTACGGCTGTGCACACCACTACGGTCGTGTGCATGAGGACTAACAGCCATATTTTTCAAATAAATGGGTGACTATTTGGTATATGGCTGGTCCATCAGTGCGATAATTGTTCTTTGCTAACTGCTTTCCACTCTTGATAATAGGTGATGTCCAGATACCCTAATAGGTTGAGACCACCCCTTTAGTTTAACATCTAAACATTATAATCCAAATACTGTATATAGAGATCATTGACTAATATTAAGATATTTTCCTTTATTTCATAAAAAATAAATAATAGTCCCAAAAAGATTAAACAATATACATTTCATACAAAAAGCAAGATGCTATCTCTTTTGCCAAAAATGAGCACCATTATTTATATCTGTACACAATGGCAGATGTAGACCTTCCATATCAAAGGTTAAATAAAAGGAATAACTTACTGTAAAGCTTTTTTTCCCATTTGAACACTGTTTTACAGTATATATTTAGATATAAAGTATAAAATAAATTATCTATCCATGCAAGGATTTACAAAGCTTAGTTATATAATCCTTTATGAGTACATTGCCCATTAGAGGTATTTAGCTATGATGGAGATAGTAGTGGCTGTGATGCTTTAACATATGCCCACACATTGTTCCAATAATTTCATACCATTAAATGCTAATTCCATCCAGCAAGACGAGAATGCATTTTTGTAAAGTTATATGAGTATGATAAATAAAATAAATATGATTGATTTCTATTCTGCTTATTCTAACCATTCGGGTTAAAGTTAGGACTAAGGTTAAAGCTATACAATCAATTTTATTTGAGTTCTTATTAGATACTCATGTAACTGCATGTCAGGACTTTCACACTTACCAATAGAGCAATGGGTTGACACTTTCTGTTTTCTGCAGCTCACATTATCAGCTATGCTGTGTAGACTGGGGTAGGGTCAGCAGAGGACAGGGGAATTATTAGCAGCTCTATTATACTGCTAGAGGCTTAGATAAGACAGGATATACAACACCATACAGATAAGGTTCATATGAGTTTCCCCTGTCACACCCTGGTCTCTAGGGGAGGTAACTGTACTCCAGCTCTTACTAGAAACTGTTTAAATCTATGACATTTCTCTGTCAATTAACTTCAATACATTGCAGCTGCCATAAAGCGCACATACACCCCGCTGCACTGTTTATACAGACAGTGAAAGATGGAAGTGTAAGTCCATATGGCATAAAAGGCTAGCACATCAAAAATAACTTTTCTACAGACTTAAATCAAATTCATAAAACTAAAATTAAATACATGAGACATTCGCTTTAAGGTTCTCTATGCTGGAAGGATGTGATCTGTATCCTCACTACATTACATACAGTTGTACAGATGCTAACAATTATGTTATCGTTTATGTCCATTATGCTTTCTAAAGAATACGATTTGCTTTTGGTGCACTGTAATTTCAGAAAAGTACAGAGTCAGAATTTAGAAGCTGTGCACCGTTCTGTTTAAATTTCGAAATGCATTTTTTATTTGTGTTGAAATGTTACATTTATCAAAGAAGCTTCAGAATGATTTCTGAGTAGAATCATCTATTGCTACCTCAATTGACACATGTGTCATTTTTGTTATTAACATTACCTGGAATTGTTTTTCTTCTGTTTAAAATTATTCTGTTGGGAAATCCTCCCATTATTCCACTCAGTGCTTTGTTTCTCCATCAGGCCCTATGCAATTACTACAATGTGCAAATATAATTTATTTCAAGTAAAATTCAATCAGTCATCCCAAGCACAGAGCCATACATGTTAGAAAAATAACACAGAAAGTTTCATTGTAAATGGCACAGGGGAATTTTGTGACTTCCTAAAACAAATATGTTGCAATATATAAATTTAACACAGGTTTGGGTAGGTGACAGAAAAAAAGGCTAGGAAATTTATAGACCTTGATACGTATTTTTGAGACTGTGTGAGAACTGCGTACATAAAAGTAGCAATTATGCTCCCAACATGTTTATTCTCTATATATATAGATTGATGTGAAAAAGTGTTTAGGTCTTTCCAGATATCATCTATTATTACAAATTTGTCACAATGAATGATTTTTGGTCTTTAAACAATATGTATAGTTAGACAATAGGTGTAAACACGTAGCACAGATTTTCAAATACAACGGCATATTTTTAAGATAATAGGAAACTTAATCTAAGGAGTCAGCACTTATATATGTCTGGCACCACTGTGTGGATATTTCTAAATATTTTGCACTATTGTGTTCACATCACTATGTAAATCTGAAACTAATATGTGCGGTCACTTATGTATAACGGACACTTATGTACACCTTGCACTCCACTGGGGGCACAGCTGTAAAGCTGACATATTGTGTAGGCACTGATATATAGCTGGAGAAATGTCTCTCCTGTGTGGACAATAATTTATTCCTTGCACTATTATTGTGGCACAAACGTATAACTGGCATTACTGTTCAAACACTGATATAATGCAGGAGAATTGAGGAATTTGAGCCACAGCTTGGATGGGGGGGGGGGGGGTGTTCCTATTGTATTAAATAGATCCAGATCACTTAACTCTATTAAGTACTTTTAAAACATAATTTACATCATTTATATTACTTATGGTCTATTACAGTGGCGGATCATCATTAGGGCGGTTCGGGGCAGCCGCTCAGGGCCCAAGGCTCCCAGGGGACCCATGGCCACCCAGCCCATAGCATTTATGGGCTGGGCAGCACAGGCCCCCTCATGCCTGGCGGCTAGCGACAGCTGGAGATGGCCCCGGTGCTAGCGACAGCCACATTCACTTGTATCTGCGTCCTCAGGACATAGATACAAATGAATACTATAGGCTGCAGGCCAAGTTAGGCCTGCAGCCTATAAGGTGCTGGGAAGACACCCTGTGCAGGCCAGCGTCATTACATAACTGCATCACGCTGGTCTGTGTATGCGTCCCGCCCGGAGGATGTGAAGCGATCCGTCCGTCGCGGGAATGGGGCAAGGTAAGTACAATCTTTTTTGTTTTAGGGGGCTATGTGGCAATATACAGGGGGTGATTTCTGTGTAGCACTATATACAGGGGGAGGGGGGATTGCTGTGTGGCACTATATACAAGGGCAGGGAGGCTATGTGGCACCATATACAAGGGGAGGGCTGTGTGGCACTATATACAGGGGAGGGGGGCTGTGTGATACTATATACAAGGAGGGACTGTGGCACTATATACAAGGTGGGGCTGAGTGCCACTATATACAAGGGAGGCTGTGTGGCACTATTTACAAGAGGGGGACGGCTAAGTGCAGCTATCTGCAGGGGGTACTGCTAGCTATAGGAGGTCTGTGTAGCGCTATCTATAAGGGGGCTGTGTGGGATGCTATCTACAGGAGGGCTGTGTGTGGCACTATCTACAGTGGGTTGTGTGTGGCGCTCTCTACAGGGGGCTATGTGGCGCTATTTATAGGTAGGGCTGTGTGTGATGATGTCTACAGGGGGATGTGTGTGGCGCTATCTATAGAGGGGGTGTGTGGCGTTTTCTACAGGGGGACGTGTGTGGTGTGATTTACAGGGTGCTTTGTGTGGCGCTACCTACAGGGGCTGTGTGTGGTGCTATCTACAGGGGGCTATGTGTGGCGCTATCTACAGAGGGCTATGTGTATGTGGTGCTTTACTTTACAGTGTTGGACACAATTATATTCAGGGGTGCAGTGTATGGTACTATTTTATTCAGGGGTGCAGTGTATGGTGCTATTATATGTAGGGGCACAGTGTGTGGCACCATGATAATTTTATCTTCATTTACAGGTGTGGATATGTTGGAAAAGTGAGTAGCTGATGACATCTGAGTGTCAAATTCTGCAGAAATGGGTCATGGCCGGGAGAAGTTGTCATGAAGTCTGGATCGGATGGAGAAGAAAAGAGGAAAAAAAAAACTAAAATCGCTGTGACACTGTCCAATCAGCTATGGACAGTGCCACAGCAAGAGCTGGAGAGAGGAGAGTGTGAGATCGCACAGTATCGTCCTTGTCTGCCGAGAGCTGCAGAGTGAGAGCATGCGAGCAAATGCACGCAGAGCTCCGGTCTGCGCGTGCGCGCGCCCACACTCTCCTCTCCCCAGTTCTTGTCAGACAAGAACAAGACTGTGATATCTCGCGAGAGATCACACAATCTTGTGCTTGTCTGCCAAGAGCTGAAGAGTGAGTGAGAGCGCATGCGCGCACAGCTCCAAGCTGCGCGCACACGCTCTCCTCTCCCCAGTTCTTGCTGTGGCACTCTCCATAGCTGATTGGACAGTGACTCAGCAATGTTACACGCCACCTTGCCTAAACACGCTCCATTGACAGTTCAGGGGGTTATTTAAATAACGGGCGCCAAATATAACGACACCGATATCTAAATAACGGGGGAAGGTAGGAGACAAATTTAAAGTGCCCCAGGGCTTGTGCAGCCCTACCCATTACATGCTGCACTCAGCTGCACATGTAAGGGCAGGTGAAAGGTTCTCTTTAATGCTTGCACAAAAAGGTAGTGTTAACAATAGTTATGGCGTGGCAGGGCGGTGGTGGAGAAGGGGGGCCCAAGTTTGGGTAACAGCCCAGGGCCTATGGTCTATTTAATCCGCCACTGGTCTACTGTAGGTTCTAATATTTGATAAGGTGCCCCTTTACCCTCTTAAAGGGGTTTTCCGGATACCAAAAATTGCTTTGATTTTTAATTTATATGTGAAAAGAGTCACTTACTAATGTACTTTAATTTTATATTCTGTACAGAATCGTGCAGTTCAAACCCGGTGAAGTGGTGCCGGAAGTCTGGTGTTGTTTTCCTAATATTGATGACGCCCTGACATGACTGAGGCTTGCTTCCTGTGCTGTTCGTGTCATTGTGTGATCAAGCTCATGACCGCAAGGGGTTGGCACATTGCCAATTGCTGTAGTCCCTGAGCAGAGCATCAGCTAATGCTATGCCCGGGACTCCAGCACTGCTCACTATGTCACTGTTCATATATGGACAATGACAGCAGGAGTTCCCTAATGCTGGTATCCCCGAGCAGTGTATCAGCTGATGCTCTGCCTGGGGACTTCAGGACTTCTGCAGACGTCAATGTCACTGTCTATAAATGGACAGTGACGTCGGCAGCAGTCAGCTGATGCTCTGCTTGGGGACTCCAGCGATAGGGAACTCCTGATGTCACTGTCCATATATGGACAGTGATGTCGGGAGCAGTGCTGATGCTCTGCTTGGGGACACCAGTACTGCTCCCGACCACACTGTCCAAATATGAACAGTGACATCAGGAGTTCCCTATTGCTGGAATCTCCGATCAGAGCATCATCTGAAGCTCTGCTTGGGGACTCCAGCTATTGAGAACTCCTGACGTCACTGTCCATATATGAACAGTGACGTCGGCAGCAGTTCTGGAGTCCCCAGGCAGAGCATCATCTGCTCTGCCTGGGGACATATATGGACATCATCTATTGCTGGAGTCCCCGATCAGAGCATTGGCTGATGCTCTGCCTGGGGACATATATGGACAGTGACATCGGCAGCAGTGCTGGCGTTCCCGGGCAGAGCACCAGCTGATGCTCTGCTCGGGGGCTCCAGCAAAAGGGAACTCCTGACGTCACTGTCCATATATGGACAGTGACATCGGCAGCAGTGCTGGAGTTCCCGGGCAGAGCATCAGCTGATTGTCTGCTCGGGGACTCCAGCAATAGGGAACTCTTGATGTCACTGTCCATATATGGACATTGACATTGGAAGCAGTGCTGGAGCAGTGCTGATACTCTGCTCGAGGACTCCAATATGGACATTGACATTGGAAGCAGTGCTGGGCAAGTGCTGATGCTCTGCTCGAGCACTCCATTATGGACAGTGATGTCAGCAGTTCCGTATTGATGGAGTCCCCGATCAGAGCATCAGCTGATGCTCTAACCGGGGACTCCAGCACTGCTATCGACATCACTGTCCATTTATTGACAGTGACATCAGGAGTTCCCGATCGCTGGAGTCCCCGAGCAGAGCATCAGATGACGCTCTGCCTGGGGACTCCAGCACTGCTGCCGACCTCACTGTCCATATATGGACAGTGACAGTGATGTTGGCAGCAGTGTTAGAGTCCCTGGGCTGAGCATCAGCTGATGCTCTGCTCGAGGACTCTAGCGATAGGAAACTCTTAATGTCACTGTCCATATATGGACAGTAACGTCAGGAACAGTGCGGATACATACAGCACAGAAAGCAAGCCCTCAGTCACGTGGGGTCGCTTCGGTGCGTCATCAATATTAGGAAACTTCAGGACTTCCATCACCAATGCACCGGGTTTAAACTGCGCGATTCAGTCCAGAATTGAAAATTAAAGTACATTAACAAGTGACTTCTTTCCACATAAAAATATAAATCCAAAGCTATTTTTTGGTCCCCACCAATAACCCCTTTAATGAGTTTGTTCTATAGGTTATACATCATATTAACAAAGTTTAAAAGACATTTAAATGGGAGCACATGTTAGTATGATAGTACAGTATGCATGCTTCCTAGATATTTACAAAGGTATTGTTCAAGGTCAGAAGTCCACACAGACATTAGCTACGGCCTAATAGAGAACAGTGGGTAAGATTGATGGCATTGAGGTAACACTTTTTGAGATATGTAGAGCTCCACATGACTGTCAGAAACCTGAATTTTAATTTAACTTTAAAGTAACAGTTCTCGGAAATGTTCTATGGAAATTGTGATTATGTTTTTTATATGAAGTTTTCAGGATGCTCAAAATCACGGGAAAAAAAATATCAGGTAAAAAACGGTGCATACCAGAAAAAAACAGTCAGTTCTGTACAACATTTTTTAAACACAAATTTATTTGAAATCATATTCACTATAATATAATATGTGGCTGCTATGATAAAGTAAAAACAGTGGCCAACTTGAAGATAAAGTGATTTATACATTCGACCCATGTGTGCAGCTCTATTTATAAATCTATTTCTCTGGATGACTCAAAATCCCAAGTCCGACACTGGCATCTGAGACCTTTATACATAAGTCAGATGCTGCCCCACATTTAAAACTGCCACCTTTACGCTTATAGAGTTTTGACTAAATATCTAGAGGATGGAAGTTAGAGTGCAAATTGGCAGAAGTATAACCAGCCAATCCCTGCATGCAATTCAAAAGCTTGACACTGTGCCAATGAATTTCATGTTATTCAGTCTACAGAGCCAATTAGTGGCTTAAGTACTGACAGTTTTAGGTGCATAGTTTGCTAACCATGATACCTCTACGTAAAACAGGTTCTTTTATTGGGAGGACAGGTACATTCTATGAAAAGCTGTGTGTATATAGTATGTGTATTGTATATTCCATGTACGTACTTACCTGTGAAATGTATTTGCCACTTTTGCATTTACTTTGTTATCATTAGTTTGTCAAAATAATGTTTTTTATAAATGTCATTTTAGACAAAATTTCCCTGAGTAAGCAGTTTTTTTAATTATTACTAGGTTTATTTAAGGAGCAAAGTTATCCAACACCAACGTGTGAAAAAATATAACTGCCTCTTAAATTACCACCTTACACAGCAAGAATTGCAACCAAAAACCTACAATTTGATAATTCACATAAAAAAATTGCTTTCATTCAAATATTTTATTAATTTATTTATATTTGCTACTGGATGACACATGTTGATGTTGCTTTTGGGTAGCAGACATTTCCACCTTGTTAGACTCTTCAAATCTGCGTCTCAAGATGGAAACCACTGACTCTAATGGGTCCTTAAGGTTTCTATCACGTGTCTGTCATTTTGCCGGAATAAATAGCGCTACATTCTATGGTATTTTATCTGGCAAAATGACGGAATCTGCGATGGAGGCTACTAACGGAGCTTCCAACGCACAGGTGAATGCAGCCTTACTCTTCCATAAGTCACAGTTTGTTTTGTCTCTTTTCCTAGAGAGGATTGGCGTTCTTTAGATGTTCGTTTGGGTTGTATAACTTTCTGAATGAGTTGTTTTTTCACCACTTTTCGAGGTATTCGATTTTAAAGATAAGAATTCTCAATGTGATTTGATACGATACTGTTACAGGAGAATATTGTTCCCATCCAGACACTCTGTCTTATGACCACATAAAATATACCTGCTAAATAGATATAGTATATACTGATATTATTCAGTGGTTTTCACCCTTTGAGGTGGCAGTATGCTCAGAAGCCATTTGGTCATAGATTCTTATCTACTGCCTTATTAGCATTACAATGGACCTCAGTACAGGAAGGAGCCATTGTAAACTAGATGTAGAGACAGCTGAGAATACTGGGATTAGATTTACCTATACTGTACAGATGCACATTGGAAGGTATATGGGTGGTCATAAGGCGGAGTCAATGGAATGGGTGGGTTCAGCTCAGGGATAAGAACATATAGGCCATGGGAAGCTCTTGGTGCTCGCTCTTTCCTGCCAGCCCTGGACGATCAGCACTTAACATCTGGAGCAAGCTAAGTTACATTATATGTGTGCTTTCTGTGTATGTATATAAGTATAATTAAATTACAGCAGACTTTATATGTGTACATAGAGATATTCTAGGAATCTTATGTGGATTATAGATGAGTAGATATATATATGCTGTTTATGCATGCGCTGTATGTGGCTTTGGTTATAGTTGTAATACCAGGAGACCGTATAAGGTTGGGACCTGGATTTATATTATATAAACATACACATTACTAGTCACATGTGCAAAGTGTCCAGGGAAGGTAGGAACAGAGGCAGCTGTGTGTGGTTCTGTTGTCTATGTAATGTATTGTATCTTGATGTAGTGTATATTGGTTTGTCACGTCTATGTTATGAGTAAAGTATTTTTATATATTTAAGTATCTACGAGGGTTGTATGTTACTCCTGTGGTGTGTGAAGGACTGGAGTGTGTGCACATTGTGAACAATACAAAGTAAGCGGACTATATAGGAAACAGAGGTAACGGACTAGGAACGGAGAAAAGGGAGATAATACAGATAGTCAATTGCCCCCTTTAACAGATACCCAGAGCCTTGGAACTTGTTCTGTGACCATTTACCGAATTTTCTATTTTAGCAACTGTTTTTTATATGTTTTATTGCATATATTGCGTATACTTAACTTGTAGAAAAGTAAAACTAAAGAAAAATAAACCAAATAAATAATAAAAAAAACTCTAAGATATTAATAAAATACATAATGTATATAACTAGTTAAATTAATAAATAAATTATATGAGACACCAAGCATATGAAAAATGATTGATAGGGAAACCGGTAAAATCTAGAACTTTTCTGTGCGCCATTATGAGTAGGGCCAGGCACTGATGCTCTATGATGCACTGAAAAGAAGAGAGTTCATTAAAAATTATGCATAGTATAAATGATTCACCTTAGTCTATGTGTAAATTTTCTTTGGTAGCTCCCTCTATGCGCATCCATTAAGAACCCATTAATGCAAATCCACTGGTCCAGTTCTTCCTCTACGCAGTTCAACATTTGGCACAGCACTGCTGAAAGGCAAAGGCTTTGTGATGAGAATATCCTTGGTTGACTGTTCCAGTGAAATACTTTTACCTTAGTAAGTGAACTAAAATATTGAACCTTTGTAAAGTCAGTATACTCTCACTTTCCAATAATTCCAATTGCAATCCAATCCAATTCCAATCTACTTGTAGACATCAGAGTAGGTACCAATAGATTTATATCAGGTCACCAGGCTGTTCTCCACAGAAATGTCCAAAGGGTTTTTTTTGCCAGTCACCCTACTTTTCTACATAAAAATGCTTGTTGGCAACCATATTGGTACTTCGGAGATTTGACTAGAACTCCGAGCTCACAGACTCACACACGCCTTGACAGCTTATAACAACTCTAGCACAGTTCACGGCAGAGGGGATTAACAATATGGTCAAGTATGAAGAAGGCATGGTCGAGGTGCAAGTACAATAAGCAACTAACCGTGACTCGTGGCTGCTATCACTATTATGGGGGCCCTGAGGCATCAGAATTTTTTTTATTGTAGCAGCGTTGTCTGTTTCACATGTGCCTGTACCTTATCAACTGGTAGACTATATAAAGGTTGATCCATTAGGTCCCTCACACTGCAGAGTAAGCCCTAATGGATCAACCTTTAGGTGCACAAACGTAGTGGGCGCTGAATGAATCCATAGATACCCTATTCAATTGACAGATGCCAAAGAAGTGTCCTTGTGGCATCCGTCGAACTGGTATAAGTCGGTATATCATCTATTTTGCTGTATGGAATTTCATAGTCAACTTCAGTGGCATCAAGTAAAAAAAAAAAACATGTATCATGCGACCTGCTTTTTTTTTTCTTTACAATAAAAGCCTATAGGCTATGAATGGCACTGTATGCCTACACAGTAGCATACTTTGTAGGCTAACGTCAGAAATATACATGGGGAATATCTCTTGACCTATACAGTAGTTCAGACAGACACTGCATTTGCATCTGTAGTGTGAATAGGCCCTTACTAATATTTTTTCCGCCACTCCTGACATAGACAGTTTTTATTATTCTTAAGATGAAATACTATAATAAATTTGATACCTGATGAACTTACCATGTACTGTAATATTATTTCACATTAGGCTTTACTTGTACCACCAGGTGCTTCATGAATAGGATTCCAGAATACAGGTTACAGTACCTTGTTATTCATTGTACGTGTTTTATTCTTTTTTTTACCTGTCACATTGTTTCCCTCTTTTAATGAGCTAAAGAATAAGATGGCAGTTCATACATCAATGTTAGAATGATATACAGTACGTTTTGTTTTATTTTTAGATATTACTGTGGCTACAAACATATTATGTAGAAATCAGGGATTGATTTTTGTTATATTTAAAAATAAATAAATAGAGAAATAGTAATTATATCCGAAATTCTGTATCTTTATTTTTATAAAATGTATTGTTCATATTGCACCAATTCCAATGAGTAGTAGACTGGAAGCCAAGGCCATCCTCATCATCATTTTACACATTTATCTAGTATACATTTTTTTTTTAATAAGTTTAAATAAAGTGATTTAATGTCTTATATTGCTCCCAGAGTTTGATTCGTACATCCTTGGTGCTTTGTTGTAATGTCACTTAACTTCTTTAATTATACACTCCAATTAGATATAACTGTAGAATCATCTTCATAATCATTGTTTTCAAAATGATCAGTCAGTCTTCTTCAGGTAATATTGGTGCTTGTTTTCATTTTAGTTTGGTAGCACCTGGGTAGGATTTCAATTATTATGTTCAGCTGATAAAGCAAATTGGTACATTTTGATAAATGTTTGCCTTTATTTAACTAAAATATTTATCATTTTATAGGATCTGTAACACATCTGAAGCTATGACCACCAATAAACATAACCATCGAAAAAAATGTGAGCATTATTTTTTTTTTAAAGAAAGAAAATACAATGCTTCAGTTAACGCATATGTTCACCTTGTTATGGACCTTTTTTAGATACTGTATGTATCTGTTTACTTTGAGTCGATCAAGTTGTGCTTGTTGGCTGATTTCCATTCTGCTTTCTGTGACATGCCTTACTGCGGAGCTGCAGGCTCAGAGCTCAGTGGGCGTTCCCTGTGAACCTTGCTCTCACTCTTTCCAGTCTCTCAATATTCTAGCGTGTTTCTCTTCCTCTCTCACAATGGCATGGCGGTGATAGTAGGGTAGTTATTTTCTCTCTGAAAATAAAGCTCAGAAGTCTTCTCAGTGACAAATAACACATGTTAATCATAATGACCTGCACTGATCACAGATGTCTTTCCAATCTCCAGGAGTAAGTTAGCAAGAACCACAGGGTAGATTGAGGTGGTAACACATGACTGTATGCAGAGGCATAGCTAGGTTCTCCAGCATCCAGGGCAAAGATTCAGTTTGGCGCCCCCCCCCCCCCCAACCTCTTTCCCGACATCTCCTTCCCCCTCAACATGTTTGTTTTCCCTAACAATCAAGGAGGTGTAATTTTTTCCAATTTTTTTTATGTAACTCGAGCATAAAGCCATTTGTACATTTTACAAGCAATATAGTTCTATATACAGCACCAGAACAAAGCTCATTACATATATACAGCATCAGAACAAAGCTCAGTACATATATAAAACACAAGAACCAAGCTCAGACCATATATACAACATCAGAGCCAAGCTCACTACATATATACAGCACCAGAACCAAGCTCAGTACAAATATACAGCACCAGAAGAAAGCTCAGTACATATATACAACAAAAGAATCAAGCTCAGTACATATATACAGCTCCAGAAACAAGATTAATACATATATACAGCACCAGAACCAAGCTCAGTACATTATACAGTGCCAGAACCAAGCTCAGTACATAAATATACAACACCAGAACCAAGCTCAGTACATAAATACAACACCAGCACGAATACAGCTCAATTTAGTGCAACCCCTGCAGTATAGGTTTGCCCAAAATTTTATACAGCTCCCAGCATGGCCCAAACAATGATAAGGATATGCTGGGAGTTGCTGTTTCGCAAAAAAAATCATACCACCCATCATCTCGCTGCAGATCATACAGTGACTACAGCACTGGTCAGAGGCAGAATAAACATTTACATTAAGTGACTCACCGGTGACGAGCTCAGATTCTAGTTGTTCTTTTTCTCTTTTTTTTCTCCATCTAGTCAAGACCTCTATGATGACTTCTCCCGTTCACAACCCATTTCTGCAGTTTCCAACTCAGATGTCTTCAGCTTCTCACTGTTCAAACATTTCTGCATCTATTAACAAATATAAAGTTATCATGGTGTCAGACACTTAAATATACTTAAATATAATAGCACCATACACTGTACCTCTAATTATAATAGCGCCATACACTGTCCCTGATTATAATAGCACCATACACTCCACCTCTAATTATAATAGCACCATAAACTGTTACCCACACACACACACCGTTCCCCCTGTACATAGTGCCCCCCATAGAGCCCCATGTAGATAGTGCCCTACATAGATCCCACTGTAGATAGTGACCCCATAGAGCTCCTGTAGATAGTGCCCCACAAACAGCCCCCTGTAGATAGTGCCCCACATATAGCCACCCCTGCAGATAGTGCCCCACATGTAGCCCCCCATGTAGATAGTGCCCCACATATAGCCCCCCTGTAGATAGTGCTCCACATATAGCCCACCCCTCTACATAGTGCCCTACATATATCTCCCCCTATAAATAATGCTCCACATGTAGCCCATCCCTGTATATAGTGCCTCACATATAGCTCCCCCTATAGTGCTCCATATATAGCCTACCCTTGTATATATCCCCCTGTAGATATAGCCCACCCCTGTATATAGTGTCCAACATATAGCCCACCCCTGTAGATAGTGCCCTACATATATCTCACCCTATAACTAGTGCTGCACATATAGCCCATCCCTGTATATAGTGCCTCCCATATAGCTCCCCCTATAGTGCTCCATATATAGCCTACCCTTGTATATATCCCCCTGTAGATATAGCCCACCCCTGTATATAGTGTCCAACATATAGCCCACCCCTGTAGATAGTGCCCTACATATATCTCACCCTATAACTAGTGCTGCACATATAGCCCATCCCTGTATATAGTGCCTCACATATAGCTCCCCCTATAGTGCTCCATATATAGCCTACCCTTGTATATATCCCCCTGTAGATATAGCCCACCCCTGTATATAGTGTCCAACATATAGCCCACCCCTGTAGATAGTGCCCTACATATATCTCACCCTATAACTAGTGCTGCACATATAGCCCAACCCTGTATATAGCCCCCCCTGTAGAAAGAGCCGACCTCTGTATATAGCCCCCCTGTAGATAGAGCTGACCTCTGTATATAGCCCCTCCTGAAGATATTTTCATATCATTAAAAATACAAAGCGGTAAGCATACATTGCAAGACAACATATAATATATCCATTTACTTAAGGAATCTTTAACACCAATTTCCTTCCTATACATTTTTAATCTATAAAGGGGATATGGGAATGGGACTCCTGTCACCAAACCAAACCAATACTTTTTAAACTATCAAATACACCCTTTCCCCAAAATATGGATCCATTCGGACCTCTAAACCCATCCTCAAAAAATTGTCCACCCATTTATCTAGACTTTTTCTTTTCTCTAATTCTAGTGAGTCCCTTTAGGATATCCCCCCACAGTAACATACAGCAGGAAACAAACATTAAATATATGTCCCCCTAATAAAGATCCCACTACAGGTACACTCTTATGAAGCATCCTTGTCTATCTTACCATATTGAAACTTTTTTTTTAATTATCCCATCCCCAAACATAACAGCAACAAAAAAAGACAAAAAAAACCAACATATCCATCTCTCTCTCCTCCCCTCCCCCACCCATTCACAAATGAATACATCCAACCTCATATTGCAACCAGCTTCCACACAACTCCTCAATCTCTACCTTCCTACTGTTTGCTAGGTAGTAGATTTTTTTGTATTGTATCATCCTCCTCACATATTTCCTCCAGCAATTTCCTGTAGGTGGATCCTGCTTGATCCATTTAAACATAACGGTCTTACGCGCCCAATATATCAGTTTCAATAGGACTTCTTTCTTAATATCCCTTGTACCCTTAAGTCCATCATAACCCAATATGCAAATAACCGGATCCCAGGGAATTTCGACCCCATTTCCCAATTTCTTTAAGGATATCCTCCCAGAATTTCTTTATTTGGGGACATGAACACAACATATGGATTAAGTCTGCCTCTTCCTCTGCACAACTAGGACAGTTGTTTTCCGATCTATAAACATTTAGCCAACCTATATGGTGAATAATGTGCCCTATTAACAATGAAGAGTTGCGTGACACTAAGCTGAGGTCCATGAGATAGTTTATCTATGGTTGGTTTATCTATCTAGACCTCATCAGGTCAGCATAATTGGCCATCTTCGACCTGCATATATTGAATACTTTACAGGTTCATGCACATTGTGCACTGTGTTTTTTCTTTTTTGTATCATTATTTAGTCATGAGACAGTTTAAGAATATTTCCAAGTATTCTCTTCCATTGGAGCTCTCCTATCTCCCCCATATCTTCTATCAATCTCACCTAAGCAGGGATTAGAATAGTTCAACTCTTTTTATCACTCATTACTTTATATATCTTTGATAAACTCCCTTTCCTACCACATTCCTCTATTCCCAACATCAAGGTTACAAATGGTTTCTCCTCCAACTCCTCAGTAATTTCCCTTCATTTAGAACCATAATCTATCTTTCTCCTCAAGTCCATATTACCTAGTTGGCTCATGGAACAGTTTTAGACCTCCTTCTTTAAGGATCTGTCCTAATTTATATATCCACTTTTGCTTCCAAAATGTATACTCATTAGTAAAATAATCATCTCCCATATTTGTATTCCCCCATATAGGCATGCCACTATAGTAACCACCCGCTTCCAGTCTCTTAGCTACTACTTTCCATACCATAGTGTACATATACAAAGGGGGAAACTCAATCCTGTATCTTCTCCCCATTCCAGATTCCAGCATGTTAGAATTCTGCCAGAATGGGAATCTATATCCTAGGGTCCTAACCCAAACATTATCAGTTTTAGTATTAATAATCTTATTAACTTGCCCAACCAAAAAAATAGTCTCTCATTGCTGGAATTGCCAAACCAGCCCTATCAACCGGTTTCCTCAGCTGTTAAAATTTTATTCTAGGACGTTTCCCTCTCTAAATCAACTCTGAGAACAAACTATCAAAAGTTTTGAATATCGCTTCTGCCAACCAAATCGGACTATTCATCATAACATGTAACATTTTTGGTAATAAGATAATTTTAATCAGCGCCACCCTTGCAGCCAACCATATATACCGTTTTTTTCCATATCTGAACCTTCTCTCTTATGTTTTTCAAGAGTGGGGGGCTACGTTTACTTTTCATACTTTATATCACTAGAGATGTTAATCCCCAGATATTTAAAGTAATCTTTTTTTGCTATTCTTTTTAACTGCCCTCCCGGAATATGTTCCTTTTCATCAATTGGTAAGATAGAAGATTTTCCCCAGTTAATACCCACACCTGAAATTCTATCTAATTCATCAAACAGGTTAAAGATAATCCCAATGGAATTGTATGTACCCAAAAACAATAAAATATCATCCGCGAATAATGCTGTTTTGTCTTCCTCCCTTCCATACCTATAACGCACTATATCTGGGCTTTTTCTTATATAACTTTTTAATGGTTCAATTACTAGGTCAAACAGCAAAGGGGATAGGGGACAGCCCTGTCTAGTACCTCTATCAACTTTAAATGGATCCGATTTTGTCCCATTTATAGATATCCTTGCCATTGTTCCAGTATATTGCAATTTTATCCACTTTAGGAATTTTGGACCTATGCCCATATACCTCAACACTTCCCACATAAAATCCCACTCAATAGAATCAAAGACCTTGGCTGCATCCAGTGACAATATTACCATTTCCCCTGTATTGTTCGGCATTATCTGAATATTCCGGTATAATCTGGATAAATTATCCATTGTAGATTTACCCATCATAAAACCAGCCTAATCAATGTGGATTAGATCCCCCACTACTTCTTTTAATTTTGTTGCCAGAACCATAGCCAAGATTATTCATTAACGAGATTGGTCTATATGCGTCCAAAGATAATGCATCCTTTCCCTCTTTTGGAATAAGTATTATCATCGCTTCCCTCATAGACTCAGGTAAAAGACCAACCTCAAATGCTTCTTCATATATAACTAATAGTTCAGGCAACAAGATTTCACGATATTTTTTATAAATCTCAAATGGGAGTGAGTCCAAACCAGGAGCCTTTCCATCTGAAGATGCAATTGGTGATTCCAACCATTCTTTTTTTTTTCCTCAGTCAAGAAAGGCTGCCCTGATCTCATCAAAAACTAAGCATTCTCTTCTTTTGACCCCTTCCCCCTTGAGAGATAGATATTCTTAAAATAAGAGAGAAAGAACAATCCCACCGGTTCTGTTCCCAGAACAATTTCCTCCTTGCCATTCTTTATAGCTGAGATACATATATTTTTTTATTTGGGATTTAATAATCCCAGCCAACGTTTTTCCTGGGGTTCCCATTTCTATAGCAACACCATAATTCATAAAGAGTTGATCCTGCTGAGCTTTAAAAACCAAATAGTTTTCATAGTAGGACACAGCTTATTTTTCACTTTGACTAACTTCAGGACTAGTTCCTCTTGATTATTTTTCTTCTTATAGTGACTAATTTCTCTGATCAGTGCCCCCCCCCTCTCAAATATGCCTTCATAGCATACCATACAATCAATTGTGATGCTGCATGTCTATTAAATGTTAGAAACTCAGCTAACCCAGTTTCAATAGTACCCAGTGAATCAATTACTTGAATCCAAAATGGATTGAATCAAAATATTTCCCCCCTGTGTTATTAACCATTACACATTCTACTACTAAAAGGTGCATGATCTGAGATCCCCTTAGTTTCATACGCAATCTTTTTAATAATTTCCAGTGCACAGCTATTTCCAATACAATAATCTATAAGTGAAAACACTCCATGTGTTTTAGAATAGTATGAATATTCCATCACCCCCAGATGTCTCTTCTTCCAAATATCCCATCACCCAAATTCTTCCAAAAGAGCCTGGAACTTCCTATTTACTACGGAGAAATTCCCTACTTTTCCATCCTATCTCGCATCTATATTATTATTGAAGTCACCAATAATCAGTAATATTGCTTCTTCCTTATCAACCTGGAAATCTAGAAGTTTGTATAACACCTCAGAAGGAAGGTGGTATATAAACCGCCGCTATCACCCATCTCTTATTTTCTAGTGAACCGTACAGAAAAACATATCTACCTTCCCTATCAACCACGGCTGATATAACCTCAAGGGGAATTTTTTTATGAATAAGTACAGAAACACCTCTAGCATATCTACTATAGCATGAATGATAATTCAACCCCACCCATCCTTTCGCTATAGAATGTATTGTTTCCTGTGTTAAGTGGGTCTCTTGGAGGCAGACCACTGCTGGCAGATCATTTTGATTCAGCCTGAATACCGTCAATCTTTTAATTTTATGAGCTAATCCCCTAACATTCCAGGAGAAGAGTTTCAACTCCTACATACCCGTCATTATGACTTCAAATTTCCAAGGAGGGACAGATGATCAATGGAGAGAGAGAGGAGAGCGAGAAGAGAGCGAAGGGGGGGGGGGGACGACAGGTTAAAACACAATTTAATTTCTCATTTAAAATGCATGACACCAGTTACACTATTTATTTTGTAACTTGAGGCAATAACTCTATTTTCATGCAATTTAAATACATGGATCTGGTGAAAAGCATCATAATAAAAGCTACTTGTTTAACTGGTTGCCGACACAGGACGAGTATGCTCGTCCTGAGCAGCGAGCACTTCGCGCATTAGGACGAGCATACTCGTCCTGTGTGACAGCCGTCTGTGCCGTCTCTGTGTGTGCGATCGAGAGCGGGGCAACGGCTGTAATACACAGCCACGGCCCCGCTCTGACAGCGGAGAGGAGAGAAACATCTTCTCTCCGCTGTTAACCCTTTGAACGGCGCGATGACAGCTGATCGCGGCTTTCAAGGAGAGGGGACTGCACATTGATCGCGTCACAGAAAATAACTGTGACACGATCAAAGCCCACAACTCATATGGCCAGACAGCCCAGGGTCCAGTGAAGGACCCCAGGGCTGTCTGAACATATTTCCTGTTGTTAGGGCATACTGAGGTCTGCCCTAACAACTGCCTGTGTACGATCAGTAACAGGCTAATGTACTGGCATATAGATCTATGCCAGTACATTATAGTTACAAAATAAAAATCAAAATGATAAATCCCTTTATAGGATTTAAAAAAAAAGTTAAATGAATGTAAAAAAAAAATAATGGGAAATAAATAAATAAAAAGTAAATAAAATACACAGAAACACACATTTTTTATAATAAATCAACTTTTTAAAATATAAGTCCCAAAACATGAAATAATATAGACATATTTGGTATTGCCACGACCATAACAACCTAAACAACAAACGTACATTATTTATGATGATCGGTGTATGGTGTAAAAAAAAAAATATTAAAACTGCTGCGCAACTGCTTTTTTTCTGCATTTTAATCTAATTAAAAATTTATAGAAATTAAACGATAATGTATTTGTACCAAAAAATGGTACGTACATAAAGTACAACTCGTCCCGCAAAAAACAAAGTCTCATACAACTACGTCGCACAAAAAATAAAAGCGTTATGAGCGTCGGGATGTAAAGAGGGAAATTTAAAAAAAATTGCTCTGTCCTCAAGGCTAAAATTGGCCGTGTCCTTAAGGAGTTAAATAGAAACTCACCAGTTCTAACTGTCATCTGAATAAGGTATTTGCCTGATGTCCTATAAAGACTGAATGAGTGTACACAATTACATTTAGTAAATGGCCTCCAGAAGTGCCAATTAGGAGCAAACATAAATCTGCTCCTTGATATTTTGCTCTGAAGGGGTACTCAACTACTTTTAGCAAAGGTCCATATACCGGGGACTGTCGACAGGTGAAGGTTTGAGCTGAACACCAATGGAAAATATTTGTAGATAGTGCTAGACCCAGTCCCCATGTAGATAGTGTCACACATCCCCCCTATAGATAGTGCCACAAAGCCCCACTATAGATAGTGCCACACAGTCCCCTTGTAGATGGTGCCACACAACCCCCTTTGTAGATACCAACACACAGTCACGATGTAGATAGTGCCACACGCAGCCCCCCGTAGATAGTGTCACACACAGCCCCATGAATAATGCCACAAACACGCCCTGTAGATAGTGCCACACACACCCCCTTATAGATAGTGCCATACAGCCCCTCCTTGTAGATAGTGCCCCACAGTCCCCTGAAGATAGTTCCACACAGTCCCCTGTAGATAGTGCAACACTCCCCACTTTGTAAATAGTGCCACACCCCTCCTTGCAGATAGTGCCACACAGCCCCCTTGTAGATAGTGCTACACAGCCACCCTCTAATGGATAGTGCCACAATCCCCTTGTAGAAAGTGCCACACAGCCCCCTTGTAGATAGTGCCACACAGCCCCCTATAGATAGTGCCACACAACCCCTTTGTAAATAATTCCACACCCTCCCTTGTAGATAGTGCCACTTCCCCCCTTGTAGATAGTGCCACATAGCACCCTGTAGATAGTGCCACACAGCCCCCTGTAGATAGTGCCACACTCCCCCTTTTAAATAGGGCCACACCCTCTGTAGATAGTGCCACACAGCCCCCCTTGCATAAAGTGCCACACAGCTTCCCCTTGTAAATAGTGTCATGCCCACGCTTGTAGATGGTGCTCCTAAAACAAATAAACGTATACTCACCTATCAACTTTCCCTCGAAGAACAGAGCTGATTTGCCGGTCTCATCAGCTACATTAGGCCTGCAGCTGAGATGCCAAGATGGGACCCTTGCTTAGGCCGGCACAATGCACTGACGTGATCGTGCCAGCCTGCGCAGGGACCCTGTCCTTGCATGTTATAGGCTGCGTGGCTGAAGAGGCTGCAGCCTAGGGAATGTCAGAGAAGGCTCCGCCATAGTGTCCAATTGTATCAGTTTCCTGAGCATCAGGTCAAAAATCCGGGGCTTCTGTCCTAGACGCCTGGTGCTAGCGGTGCCACTGGTCCTGACAACTGACATCTGCGGTCCGGGTCCGATCCAGTTGAGGATCCCTGTTATACAGTAAGAAATATATCAAGCTTTTTAAACCACGTGTAAATAGCAATCATGTCACATGGTTCAGGTCATAACCCAACGAAAAATGCAAAGCATCTGCGGCATCGATCTACTGGCCTGCAAGGCAAACATTTACAAACAAATTTACTTTTTACAGTGTTTTAGGCGTAATTTCCATAGGTGTGTTTAATACAGTATGTTCAGGCAGTTATTAGAGGTAATACTGTAGCTCAATACAATTGAAGAACAGGCTTTTTAATGATCTAGAGGGGATTGTACAAATAGAAGGGAAAATTGCTGTGTTTTTTTAAACCTTCCTAAGATCAAAATTCATTTAATAAGAAGACTTGAAAACGCTTGCAAAAAAAATATGCAGTTTAGTGAATGTAGCCCTTAGGGGGTAGAGTTTGTGATAAAAAGGTCAATTATTGGAAATTTTGATGATTTATAGCACTTATGTTTAAACAAGTTGTTATCTATGCATACATAAAATTAATACAGACTATTTCCTAGAGTAATTGAAGTTCTGAACATTGAGGACAGCCTCTCATTTCTGTAACAATCGAGGGCACACAAGAGTCAACTCATTAGAATATGAGTGGCTTCTTTTTGGTCTCTCACCATTAAATCTCTATAATGTCACTTGTCACTTATTAATGACAATTAACAAGTAATCAACAGTGAAACTGTTTGAGGTGGTCGTTGCTTGACAGGTGTAGAAAGGGAACACAGATGAGTGCCATGCAGTGACACAGAACTTTCAAAGGAATCACATTCTTTCCATAAATTATTGCACTGAGAAATTATCTGCATTTGTTCTCCCTCTTTAACTATAATTGGGCTAAGTAAGGCCATTACCATTTCAATTTTCACTGACCAAGAAGAAGGAATGTAACAAAGTATATTTTTATGTCTGAGTTTATATTAATATAGAATTTAGAAGTATGGCCATTAAATGCATTAATGTGGATTTTGTATATGCATTAAGCAATTGCCCATTTTTAATAAAAGGACACTTTAAATTGTAAGCTCTAAGGACAAGGACACCAACCTCCTTTTTTCCATTGCTAATAGAAGTTAAAACCTACATTAATTTAATAATGTTTGTCATTTTATTTTTGTATACATACCGCTCCATGACTTTAAAGTAGATCTGTAAGGTATTATATCTAAGGGCAGTATAGGATTGAGGGGGAGCTTGTTTTTTGAGGGGTGACTTTGAGGAGTAGTTTTCATTGGTACTATTTTATAGTATGGGTCATCATGGATGTGGCGATACCAGTTATGTCGGGTTTTATTATTTTTCTATTTTTTAAATGTACAAAATTTTGTAAGGAAAAAAAATTTTTTTTTTCTATTACTAAGAATTTTTTTTCTGTAAAAAAAATGTTTTCGATCCAGTAGCGGACTTGACAATGCAAACCTTCAATCGCTCAGATTATACACTGCAGTAATTCTGTATTGCAATGTATTATTGTAACTTTCTCACCAGTGCTGTCTTCCATTGTCAGTCACTGTCTGTGAGTGTCGTGTCGGGGCTGGTGGTGGGGTCGTCTGGTGTTGCATGCACAAGTTGTATGGTTGCTCTATTAATCAGTAAACATAGTTGTCTGTCAAATCTGAACAAATGTCCTCCCGGTGAATCAGAGACCATAAGCACCTGGTCAATCTGAACATTTTGCGGTCTGGTCAATCAGAGCACTGGGTGCTCTATACGAATCATCAGTGTTTTCACCCTTGGGCATATATTAAGTGTTTGTATCTCACTAGAGGGAGTTTAGTAGCTTACTGTAGTACATAGAACTCAATAATAAGACTGTATACAGTAGGCTCCCTGTAGCGTTGACTGCAGGTAGTTAGCATATTATCTTTTAAATCTATGTCTATTTACATTAGGTTATTTGGAGCCTTTGTATCAGAAAAACAAAGCTCTGGCAGTTAGAAATATTTATTAAGACATTTATCAGAACAGAATTTTGCACACATGATGAAAAAAGACAGAGTGAAATCAATTTAAAGTATCCTGCCCTATTCTGGTTCACCTCTTATCTTTTCAAATGCATTTTTAGTGTGCCTTTGGTTGGCTCCACTTCCTCTTTACTTCCTCTATCTATTGGGGTTGCTCAAGGGTCAGTGTTGGGTCCTCTCCTGTCTTCTCTATACACAATCTCAGTTGGGCAGATGATCAACAGATTTGGTTTTCATTACAATATTTATGCTGATGACCCCCCTATATACTTCACCCTAGGATATTTCTCCTGCTCTCCTAAAAAAAACTGTATATCTGTCAGTTGTCTCTGCTGACATGTTCTCTATATCTCAAACGTAATCTTTCTAAAACTGAGCTTCTGCTGTTTCCTGCATGATCTTATTCACCTAAACCTGATGTCTCAATCGGCATCTGTATTACTGCCATCCTTCCAAAGCATCCCTTGGAGTTATGTGTTGTTATTACACTTGACTCTGATCTGTTCTTTCTTACTTACATTCAATCCATTGTTAAACTCTTCACCCAAAAAACATCTTGCTTATCAATTTCTACCTCAACACTGAAACGGCATATCCAGACTAATCATTTCTCGCCTTGATTACTGCAACTCACTACTAATGGGAATTCCACTAAACAAACCGACTCTGCTTCAAACTAACACCTCTGCTCTCTGTCATTTCTTACACACCTAACATTCCCAGTTTTAATTGTGCCTTGAAAATAAATTTCTTCAGAAACACATATGTCACATAACCATCGTCCATTGCACATACAAAACCTGTCTTGATTGCAGATATTTCAACTCCAGTACGTTATGTCCCCAGCTAGCTTCCCTTGTCACATCACTATATCCCTGTATGCACAGATACTGACTGAATGACATGTTCATGAAGCTATATTTATACACTCATTGCCAACACAAGGGCAGGTCCCATGGATAGAATTGGCACCACTTATCTATTTACACTACTCCCATTTCATTTGGATTCTAAGCTCTTATAGGCAGGGACCCCTACTTTTGTTTTTTATTAATTGTTCATTTGTTTTAAACTATTTGTCATTTTACATGGATCTTATCGTTTCAATTGCAAAGCTCTACAAAATATGTTGGCACTAAAGAATATTATAATTATTGTTAACTTCATATCTCTGTGAGTGATGGTGATCACTTGGTCTTACATGAAAGGTTAATTTGTGTGAAACAACATCTTCTTAGTGCCTGTCCCGGTTTACATGCTTTCCTGCCAGCAAATTGGAAAGTAATCGTTTAGCCAGCATCGTGAAGAAGCTTAATTTACGGTGAATACCAAATAAAGATACATTTTATCATTATTTCAATAAGAAAAGTAAATTGGAAACTGTAGTGAAACATCCGGCGGCTCGATATATGTTGGAATATAAAGCAGCGGGCACACAAGATTCTACACCCCATGACAAAATTTATAGCTCTTCTTTCTGAACTTCCAAAATGGCCCTAATGTGAAAGAGTTGACACATCAATCATGCCAAATTCACTAGAGAGCAATGTAAAGGGGGGGGGGGGTAATTCCTGTAATGCGTTTACTTTATACTTATGTATATTTGTACATATACCAAAGTGTGTTACATTTGTTCATTCTCTGTGCCTTTGACTCGTGCTGTTTTTGGGACGTAGCTGGCGTTCCAGTGGAGAAGTGTCCTGTAAGATCTGTGGTATTTATTTTCTGCTACTCTTCCGTTTATTGCACTGTTTATGGTAGGTGTAGCAAAATGGTGGTTGACTTGATGGCTGGTCTAAATCGCTTGGTGCCAGGATTTGACTCATAATGTATTGATCAATCAATATCGAAGATTTGTCTGGAGCTTTTATTCACAATCTTATTTGATGAAATAATGGGATAGGCAATTATGCATTCAATGACACTGACCTATTACAAGCACTCTGTCATATGCCATTTCATAAGTCACAAATTTTATTGTCAGTATAATTTGACACTGAAATATAGAGATATTATCTAATAAATTCTATTTTACATTTACAAAATAATCTAAATAGGCTAATGAAAACATGTCATTAGATTTACATTATAGGAAGGCACTTTATAACATGTCATACTATGCACTCTTATGGCCAGTGCTCTTAGGTTTTCATCATTTAGTCTGCAGATAATATAAGAGATTGAGGAACTGACAACAGACGTCTCCCGGCACAATCAACCATTGTTCATAGTTTGCTAATTCCAATGATGGAACAAAGCACATTAGTCAAACTTTGATCCTTGTTTAAAAAAAAATCTATTTTTTGCTCTGAAACTGGAGAGTGATGGTGGCTTTCTGAACTATGTGATTTCTAGACAAGCCCCAATCCTTCAGTTAGTGACATTTCCGTGCTTCCATGACAACAAGTGACATGCTTTGTGCATGTGAGTTTACAAGCAATGTCAGCTTTCTTTTAACGCAAATGTTAAAATTAATTCCTTAATCTTTAACTGCTTGACTACCATGGGTTTTGCTATAACCTGTACCAATTAATCTGACTGCATAAGCTGTCTATGAAGTAGGGACATATCAACAAGACAACAGGTTAACAATGTTGTTCATAAATTACATTTTCTACAAATGAAGTCAAGAAAAAAATAATTGGTAGTGCTAAATCAGAATTGAACTGCTGTTTATTATTAGGTATTCAATGAGAACAGTTAGCTGAAAAAGTTCCTCTTACATCCCCGTATTGGTGTCTTCATAGGACATGCTACATAGAAAAATAATGACATTAAAGTCATTGTAATATTTAGCTCCAGCACTATAAATAAATGAGCCAATCCACAAAATGTATTTCTACGCAGTGGTATAGCTATAGTGGTCCATATAGTCATATCTTAGATCAAGTAACTCTGACCAAAAGATCCCCTGCTTATAAATAATTCACGTGTTAATATACCTAAGTTTGCCAATAATAAACTTGTACAGTTGTATAGATCAGAGCAATACTTTTTGACACTAATATTATATTTATGCAAGATAGGTAGATAAACCTCATAGAGATGAGTAGTGCCCTTTTAGGCGTCGTTCACATATCCGTCAAGGCTCTATTCTGACGTTCCATCTGAGCGTTCCGTCAGAATGGAGCCCTGACTGAAACAAACGTTTGTCTCATTTGTGAAAGGGTTCCGTAGTTTTGATGGAATGAATACTGTAGTTGACTACGCTATTCATTCTGTCGAAACGACGGAACCCTTTCCCAACTGAGACAAACGGAAACCATTGGCACCGGATCCGTCACCATTGAAATCAATGGTGATGGAAACCTATGGTTTCCGTTTGTTTCAGTCAGGGCTCCATTCTGACGGAAAGCTCAGACGGAATGTCAGAATAGAGCCCTGACGGATGTGTGAACAAAGCCTACATGTGATATTTTGGTCTAATGTGATAGACCTGTTGTCTACTCCGGTGTTTGCTCATATATCCTTGTGTCCCGAGATATGTCTTCACATTACTCAAGCAGAACTATTGAGAGAAACACTATTTTACCCCATAAGACAAATGTAATGCAATGAATGGTCACTGATTGGTCAGCGTCATACACTTCTCTCCATAACGCCCACTTGGTCAAAAAGTAAAAACACGCCCAGTTGTCTATTAAGAAAGTCATTAGCATAAATCTAAAATAGGTCACAACTCCGTCAAAATTGATAGTTTTTCTAAATAAAAAACACTGTTGTAAACTACATTACCGCGCTGATCATATTATGTAGAAGATATGGTACTTATAATGTGGTGACAAAGGCTCTTTAAGTCCACCAGGTATGGAATTCTCAGTGCTCTTCTCCACTTCTCTCTCCTTACCCGAAGCCAACCCTAATACATTTTCTAGCTGCTGGCACATCGCCAGGGTAGATAGGTACTTACTGCAGTATCTGTCGATAGGCTTATGACATATATATATATATATTATAAATATATATAAATATATATTATAAATATATATATATATATATATATATATATATATATATATACACACTACCGTTCAAAAGTTTGGGGTCACCCAGACAATTTTGTGTTTTCCATGAAAACTCACACTTATATTTATCAAATGAGTTGCAAAATGGCTAGAAAATATAGTCAAGACATTGACAAGGTTAGAAATAATGATTTTTATTTGAAATAATAATTTTCTCCTTCAAACTTTGCTTTCGTCAAAGAATGCTCCATTTGCAGCAATTACAGCATTGCAGACCTTTGGCATTCTAGCTGTTAATTTGCTGAGGTAATCGGGAGAAATTTCACCCCATGCTTCCAGAAGCCCCTCCCACAAGTTGTATTGGCTTGATGGGCACTTCTTGCGTACCAAACGGTCAAGCTGCTCCCACAACAGCTCTATGGGGTTGAGATCTGGTGACTGCGCTAGCCACTCCATTACAGATAGAATACCAGCTGCCTGCTTCTTCCCTAAATAGTTCTTGCATAATTTGGACGTGTGCTTTGGGTCATTGCCCTGTTGTAGGATGAAATTGGCTCCAATCAAGCGCTGTCCACAGGGTATGGCATGTCGTTGCAAAATGATGTGATAGCCTTCCTTATTCAAAATCCCTTTTACCTTGTACAAATCTCCCACTTTACCAGCACCAAAGCAACCCCAGACCATCACATTACCTCCACCATGCTTGACAGATGGCGTCAGGCACTCTTCCAGAATCTTTTCAGTTGTTCTGCGCCTCACAAATGTTCTTCTGTTTGATCCAAACACCTCAAACTTCGATTCGTCTGTCCAGAACACTTTTTTCCAATCTTCCTCTGTCCAATGTCTGTGTGCTTTTGCCCATATTAATCTTTTCCTTTTATTAGCCAGTCTCAGATATGGATTTTTATTTGCCACTCTGCCCTGAAGGCCAGCATCCCGGTGTCGCCTCTTCACTGTAGACGTTGACACTGGCGTTTTGCGGGTACTATTTAATGAAGCTGCCAGTTGAGGACCTGTGAGACGTCTATTTCTCAAACTAGAGACTCTAATGTACTTGTCTTGTTGCTCAGTTGTGCAGCGGGGCCTCCCACTTCTCTTTCTACTCTGGTTAGAGCCTGTTTGTGCTGTCCTCTGAAGGGAGTAGTACACACCGTTGTAGGAAATCTTCAGTTTCTTGGCAATTTCTCGCATGGAATAGCCTTCATTTCTAAGAACAAGAATAGACTGTCGAGTTTCACATGAAAGCTCTCTTTTTCTAGCCATTTTGAGAGTTTAATCGAACACACAAATGTAATGCTCCAGATTCTCAACTAGCTCAAAGGAAGGTCCGTTTTATAGCTCCCCATAACAGCAAAACTGTTTACAGCGGTGCTAACATAATTGCACAAGGGTTTTCAAGTGTTTTCTAATCATCCATTAGCCTTCTAACACAGTTAGCAAACACAATGTACCATTAGAACACTGGAGTGATGGTTGCTGGAAATGGGCCTCTATACACCTATGTAGATATTGCATTAAAAACCAGACGTTTGCAGCTAGAATAGTCATTTAGCACATTAACAATGTATAGAGTGTATTTCTGATTAACTTTATGTTATCTTCATTGAAAAAAACTGTGCTTTTCTTTCAAAAATAAGGAAATTTCTAAGTGACCCTAAACTTTTGAACGGTAGTATATATATATATATATATATATATATATATATATATATATATATATATATATATATATATATATATATATATATGCCTTGCATTTGCGATTATCAATGTGCTGTATTGGTTTGGCCTTGTACCCCATGCTGTGTATGTATCTATTTGCTGAGACTTGAATGTCAGTTTTGTTCTTTCTTTTTTTTTTGTAGTTTTTATTTTTCTGAAATATAACTTTTTTGACAGTCAAAAAAAGAAGTATAGAAAAATATATATATACGTGAGTTTTTGGAACATTGGCTTGTACAGTTATTTTAACCTAAATATTTGAATAATTGCAGCAGAAAGCATGCCAAACTTGCATTTTTGGATCTGTTTTGGAACTGGCCCACAAAAGTTCCAGCTAACCTATGTGTGAATGGGGGTCGCAGTGTCCGATCAGTGCCACATCCCATTCATTGTTTACCAGGCACATCTGGTAGTGGCTCTACCTGGTATTCTAACTACCATTCTCTCCATTTCCCAGGCACCGCGCTGTACATCTGGTAGTGGCTCTATCTGGTATTTTAACTCCCATTCTCTCCATTTCCCAGGCACTGCGCTGAACATCTGGTAGTGGCTCTATCTGGTATTTTAACTCCCATTCTCTCCATTTCCCAGGCACTGCGCTGAACATCTGGTAGTGGCTCTATCTGGTATTTTAACTCCCATTCTCTCCACTTCCCAGGCACCGCGCTGTACTTCTGGTAGTGGCTCTACCTGGTATTGTAACTCTCATTCTCTCCATGTCCGAGGCACCGCGCTATACATCTGGTAGTGGCTCTGCCTGGTATTGTAACTCCCATTGTCTCCATGTCCCATTCTCTTAAATTGTGCTGAGCTGCAGAGAGCTGCAGTGCCATACGGAGCTGCTACGAAACATACGGTGCTAAAAAATTAAGAGGACGTGGCGCAAGTCTGATCTGATCTAATATTCTAAGACTTTTAAGTGGTCAATATATTAGCGCATATAGAGCCTCACAATTAAATGACAACAGTTTATCCAGCTCAACCTAATAGAAAACGCATTCTAACATCCTGGGAAATCTAGTTATTGGTGCAATCATTATCGACCATGGATGTGATCTTATCCACAAGTCACAGAGTAAAGGCTAAACCAATGCACACATCAGGGGTCAATCCCTTGTTTCAGAAAGATAATTGTAACGCATTTCATGTGCAGTAAAATCTGTTTACCCATTGACAAGGGGAGAAGGTGGGCAATCAATACATACAATAAAATGCCACACTGATTACCTCAGATACAAGGATTTATCTCGGTATGTAAATTATAAGTGCAAACATGACATTATACACAGATTTAACGCAAAGAATGCATTATATATATATGTGTGGTTGACATATGTAATTTAGTCAAGTAAAAATAGAAATGAGGTTGCATTGTTCCTTAACCCTTCAGAAGCGAGACCATTTTTCCCTCCAGGACTGCAGGTTTTTACGTTGTAGCTGTATGAGTGCTTATTTCTTGTGATATGAATTGTATTTTACAATGCCACCATTTTTGGGTGCATATAAAATATTGATTAACATTTCTTTGCCATGATTAAGAGCACAGTACGTGCTTGAAACGCGTAGGCCAGGGCAACCGCCCACTACTGATATACATCTTGGGACTGCGTCTCCCTTCGATTTTAATTTCTACACCCCAATAAAAGTGGGAATACTTCTTCCTTTTTAAACAAAAGCACGACTCAGCGCTGGATTATTTCTCTTTTTCTCTAATACATACCGCCAGCCGTAGCGGGGATCCGAGCGGAGAGTCCGGAGACGCATCAAACTGGTGAGCTGGAGGTTTCTTCCCTTTCTTACTGTTTTAAAATATTGATTAACTTTTGTTAACTTTTTGTGGGGGAATGAAAAAAACCTCCAATTCAGCCTTAGTTTTTTTGCGTTATGCTTTTTTTTGTCATTCACTGTGCGGGATAAATATGTTATCTTTATTCCATGGATTGGTACAATTACAGTATTACTAAATATGTAAAGCTTTTTCATGTTTTACCACTTTGCAAAATAATAGCACATTTCATGGAAAAAAGTGATTTTCGTCAATGTGTGGGCCTGTTTTTGTGGGACAAGTCATAATTTTTAATAGAACCCTTTTGGGTACATATAAATTATAGATTATCTTTTATCCCCCAAAAATTTGGAGGGGGATATAAAAAAATCCACTGTATTTTTTTGCCTTTTTTCTTGTACTATTCACCATGCAGTTTAAAGCGTGCCTAACCTTTCAGGTGACTTTTCAGAATAATCTGTCATATGTTTGTACATGAAGAATAACACTATTTCTGACCACTATATGATTTATATATGGCATATTTTTTTTTAGCAGTTTTCCCCTCTGCAAACTCTATCTTTAATTCTCAGTTTTTTTTCTGAGCTAGTGGGTAAAATCTAACCCCTATCATGAATTCTATACATTGCAAACATAGAGAAGAGGAGAATCCTGCTCTCCTATATCTAGGTATCCCATATGTAGAACCAACAGCAACATGGAAGACGTCATACAGCAGTAATGAGCAGTGTAGCCGTGAATCCAGCACAGGGATAAGATATAACACTAAGGGCGGATTTACACGAACGTGATATACGTCCGTGCAACGCGCGTGGTTTTCACGCGCCTCGGCCCGGACCTATATTAGTCTATGGGGCAGTGCAGACTGTCAGTGATTTTTGCGCAGCGTGGGTCCGCTGCGTAAAAACTCATGACAGGTCCTATATTTCTGCGTTTTTCGCGCATCACGCACCCATTGAAGTTAATGGGTGCGTGAAAATCACGCGCACCACACGGAAGCACGTGCTTTTCTGTTTACAAACATACAAACAGAGTGTCATAATGATGGCGGCTGCGCGAAAATCACGCAGCCGCACATCCTATGTGATGACACACGGAGCTGTTAAGTGCCTTTTGCGTACGCAAAATGCAGCGTTTTTTGCGTGTGCAAAAACGCACATGCTTGTGTAAATCCGGCCTTACTAGAAGCTGTAGCAGTGTCTTTGTGTCTTTCTTCATCTCACTCACTCTGCTTCTGCTCCCTGCCGCCCTCCCTTCTAAATAGAATTCTGTTGGCAGCTATAAGCTGATCCCTCAGTGAGCTGATAGTCCGTCTTGTCTTGAGGAGACAAAAAAAGCAGCACGTTTAAAGAGGCTCTGTCACCAGATTATAAATGCTCTATCTCCTACATAATCTGATCGGCGCTGGAATGTAGATAACAGCAGTAGTTTTCATTTTGAAAAACAATCATTTTTGAGCAAGTTATGAGCAATTTTGGATTTATGCTAATTAGTTTTTTAATGACCAGCTGGGCGTCTTTTTACTTTTTATCAGCTGGGCATTGTACAGAGGATTGTATGACGCTGACCAATCAGCGTCATACACGTCTCATTGTTCCAGCCCATTGTTAAAGTGTGCTTGTACAGTGAAAGAAGCTGGGCCGGAACAATGAGAAGTTTATGACTCTGATTGGTCACTGATAGGTCAGCGTCATAAACTCCTCTGTACAACACCCAGTTGGTAAAAAGTAAAAACACGCCCAGTTGGTCATTAAGAAACTAATTAGCATAAATCTAAAATTGCTCATAACTTGCTCAAAAATTATAATTTTTAAAAACAAAAACCACTGTTGTTATCTACGTTACAGCGCCGATCAGATTATGTAGGAGATAGGACATTTATAATCTGGTGATTGGCCTGTGATTGGCTGCAGCAGTCACATGGGCTGTAACGTCATCCCAGGAGGCCGGACTAGAGGAAGAAGCAGGGAGTTCTGGGTAAGTATGAACGTCTTTTTTTTTTTACAGCTTTATCTATATTGTGATCGGTAGCTACTGTCCAGGGTGCTGAAACAGTTACTGCCGATCGTTTAACTCTTTCAGCACCCTGGACAGTGACTATTTACTGACGTCGCCTAGCAACGCTCCCGTAATTACGGGTGCACACACGTAGTCACCCGTAATTACGGGAGCCCCATAGACTTCTATGGGCTGCCCGTGTCGTAATTACGGCCTGAAATAGGACATGTTCTATCTTTTTCAACGGCACGGGAACCTTGCCGTAAGCATACGGGGAGGTACCAGTGGCCAATAGAAATCTATGGACCCATAATTACGGCCAGTAATTACGGGAGTTTTTACAGTCGTGTGCATGGGGCCTTAGTTTGTAATCTGTAACCATGGAGACAAATAGGTATTGCACAAAGCATTAGGCTATTTTTATAAAAAATATTTGTAAAGTTGCTTTTGTATATTTTTTTGTTTTTACATGGTTTGGAACAATAAAAAAAAATTGGTTTACACATCCATTAAAGAGGCTCTGTCACCAGATTATAAGTGCCCTATCTCCTACATAATCTGATCGGCGCTGGAATGTAGATAACAGCAGTGGTTTTTATTTTGAAAAACAATCATTTTTGAGCAAGTTATGAGCAATTTTAGATTTAGTTTCTTAATGCCCAACTGGGCGTGTTTTTACTTTTGACCAAGTGGGTGTTGTAAAGAAGTGTATGAGGCTGACCAATCAGTGACTAATCAGTGTCCTACACTTCTCATTGTTCCAGCCCAGCTTCTTTCACTGCACAATCTCACTGTGCTGTGGATCATGCTGGGCTGGATCAATGAGAAATGTATAACGCTGATTGGTCACTGATTGGTCAGCCTCATACACTTCTTTACAACACCCACTTGGTTAAAAGTAAAAACACGCTCAGTTGGGCATTAAGAAACGAAATCTAAAATTGCTCATAACTTGCTCAAAAATGATCGTTTTTCAAAATAAAAACCACTGCTGTTATCTACATTCCAGCGCCGATCAGATTATGTAGGAGATAGGGCATTTATAATCTGGTGACAGAGCCTCTTTAAAGCATCCCTAACTTTTCATGTGAGTTTTCGGAATACATGTGTGTACATGAGGAATAACACTATTTCTGTCCAGTATATGACTTGTATTTTTTTTTTTTTTTGCAGTTTTCCCTCTGCAGTGAACATTCTGGTCCATTCTCTGTAGCACACCCTTAAAAGCAGCAACAGAATGGAGGTGATTATACAGTAGTATCACGCAGTTTGTGAGAATCCAGCACTAGGGTGGATTCTTAACAGCAGCTGCAGCTCGTCTTTGTGTATCTTTCTGACTCTGCTTCTTCTCTCCCATCCACTCTCCATAGACTTGTAGGGGCATCATCTATGTCTATCTCTGTTCCTGTACCCTCTTACTGCTCCCTCTCCCCTCACCAAAGACTTCAATGTGTAGCGTGATTTTGTTTCCTCACTGCTCCTCCTCCAGCTTCCTGCTCCCCCTTCTTCTCGTATAGACTTTTATAAGCAGGCTATGAGGTGACACATCTCCACTTCCTATGGTCCGTCTCCTCTGCTCTGTATCTAGAGACTGTTATTTCTTGACAACAGGGGGTGTGAGGGATTTAAAAATGGGGACCCCACTGTACGTGATAATAGTTAAAAGGGAGTATGGAGCATGCTCTCAGGCTGAGCGCGTAAGGGTGGTTAGAACCCTCCTTGCTGTGTGCTGTAAGCACAGCGCAAGGACACAGACACCATCGCTCAAGAGCACGACTCGAGCGAAAGGAGTGTTGTGGTAGACATGGCAACAGTGTCGAGGACATTGCGCGCCTGTGATTCACACACGCAAAGTCTCCGTCGGCTCTTTGAAGGGGAGGGCGGGCAGAGTGACGGGCCCATCCTGATGTCACCCGAAAGGGGTGAGAAATGGTGAGGCAGAGAGAGAGGATGGAGGGGGCGGAGGGTGTGTGAGGAGTCGTTGGAGGAGAGGGAGCCATCTGGGAGGTGAGGAGAGGGAGCCAGCGGCAGACGGAGCACAGGAAGCC